>NW_006408633.1:6024265-6030067 GCF_000296735.1 Chrysochloris asiatica
AAAAAAAAAAAAAAAAAAGGCCATTACCAGTCAATTTCAGCTCACTATTGCCTACTATGTCCATGTTTATGTGCTCCGTTTCATTTATGTCTATTTCCAATTTTCTGAGATTCATACTTTGTACATTCCATGTTCTGATTACTAATGGATGTTTACAGGTGTTTCTCTCATTTTACTCCTTTCACATCATCATGGTCAACTCTACTTTGAGGAAGCAGCTCTTCTCCAGTCGTTTTCTGAGTGCCTTCCAACCTGAGGGGTTCATCTTTTGGCACTGTATCTGACAAAATTCTGGTGCTCTTTATTCTGTTTCAATGTTCTGTTATTCAAATATTCAAATACCAATAATCAAGTATCTGACAGTGTTCCATTGATATTCATAAGTTTTTCAGTGACTTTCCTTCCTAGTCTGTCTTCCTCGGGAAGCTCAGCTGAAACCTGTCCACAGTGGGTGACCCTGATGGTATTTAAAATACCAGTGGCATAGCTTCCAGAATCACAGCAACATGCAAGCCGCCACAGTATGACAACTGACTGATGAATTGTGGAATTTTCTAAGTGAACTGAAATTTCCAGGAAGTCAAACATGACTCCAAGCCAAATCTCCATCCTTTCAGTTTTCTTTTCATTTCCATGCTGGCTGCCTTCATCCTTTTTAATTTAAATCACCTGACAAAGAGAGTCCCTTTCTTCCCCCCTCCCCCCCTCAGTAATTCTAACGCAGAATCCAGGAATCCTAATAGCATAGTGGGTCATGAGTTAAGCTGCTAACTGGACTGTCAGCCACTCCAAGGGAGAAAGATGAGTCTCTCTGCTCTCTTAAAGGTTCACAGCCTGGAAGACCCTACACAGGGTCACTTTGAGGAGGGATGGACTTGATGGCACACAACCACCAATGCAGAATCCTGGTGTGGTGTTGCTTGCTAAGTGCATTGTTGGTGGTTCAACCCCATCAGCCACTCCTCAAAAACCCTCTCTTTACAGGCTGAGTCAGAACCCACTTCATGGCACAGAACAACAAAGCAAAGGATTAACTCAAATAGGCTTTCCCTCTCCAAAGGAAAAATGATCAGAATAGGGAATGAATGCTGAGTGGGCAAAAAGTAAATAAATAAAATTGCTTTTGTTACATGATGGAGTGAATTTGTAAATCATGCTTTTCCCATTTCTGACAGAATAATTCTCAGATGAAGGAACAGAGACTTCAAAAAGCTCATATCGTTTTTCCCCTGGTTTTATAGCAAAAGTATGAAATGTTTTCTTAGATGCATGTTACTTTGAAGGGATGGTTTTACAGCCAAAAACACAACCTTTATTTTTCTGGTTTTATTTCAACTTCAAAAAAACATTCATTAAAAAGATGTAAATACCTAGGAATTAAGTTTGCAAAGACCTTACTTCTAGTTATTTAGAAGTGGACGGGAAGTAAATATCGCAAGATAAAAAGGAATTGCTCACAGGTTTCAACGTCTCAACGCAAAACCGAGCAAATTAGGATCTTGGTTTATCCCTATCGCTTCATTCATCCACCTTCCATTATATTGTTACCTGGCCTTTCATTAATAATGGCCAGGGGCCGGAGGACTGCAAACGAACAAATACATCTTGACCTTTTGCTTCCCTCCTCCAGCCGGGGGCGCAGGTCCAGCCCAGCCCGTGGGGAACGAATTCGGTCCAGATCCACTCCAACTGTGCCCTCACCCCAGGCGAGAAAACGCGAGGGACGCCTTCTCAGAACAACAAGTCTTGCTCTGAACACTGGAAAAAACCTGCCCAGGGGCCAGCAGAATGTTGTTTTGCTTTGCAAGGAGGGAGGCTCCCCTTTATGTCCTCCGGGTCCCTCATCCGGCAGGAAGCTCTTCCTCCTCCTTCCCGCTCGCCGCATCCAGGGTGAAAGCCAAAGTCGCCCGGTTCAAACGCTCCAGCGAGCGGCCGCACCCTCCACCCGGCCAGGCCCCGCCTCCCCAGCTTTCCAGTAACTGGCCCTGCTGGCCAGTGTGGGCACGGGAGCACCCGGAGATCCCGGTTTTCTCAACAACTGCGGCGGGCGTAGGGGAGCGCAGACATGGGGCCAGAGAGAGGGGGAATCTCATTGCGGGGCCGAGAACCCCACGCGCAGCTCTGCCCTGCCTAACAGGGGAGGTCGCATGCGCACCGAGACCAGCCGGGGAAAAGGAGAGTGAGAGGAGGGGCAATCAGAGAGCTGGGGCCAGCCGTCGGAACCCGCGGGGGGGAGGGCACTGACTACGCATGCGTCGGGAGAGCGCGCACTCACAGACTAGGCTCGCGGCTACCGGTTTTTAAAAAAGGAAGCTCTAGAGAGCGCGAGCGAAAGCTGGCCGCCGACGCGTGCGCATTCCCGGTGAGTGGCGCCCCACCGGTGGGCCGGGGGCCTGACGTCCACCGGTAGGCTCGTCTCGGTGGCGCATGCGTGCTCCCTGTGCTTGTGGAGGAGGGGAAGAGAAGGGAGGGGGAGGAGGAGCAGGCGGCAGTAGCGGTGAATTTTCTGGGGGGCGCCCTCACAGCCCCAGGTGCAGCTGGCGCTGGGAGCCGCGGTGTCTCCTGGACACAGCAGGGTTTGTGGTTCCGAGTCACTGCAGTCAAACTCAAGCGTGAGGGAGGGAAGAAGCCGGAGCCGCCACCAGCCACACGGTGAGAGCTCGGGGAAGGGGAGGGTGCGGGGGACGACGTACGTGTGGCCGGGGGCGGCGGCCAAGGGAGGGGTAGGCGAGATCTGAAGCCCAACTTTTGCCTGTCACACTGATGCGTCTTTTCCCGGGAGTTGGGGCGAAGGCCCGCCCTGGCTGGGTTACCCTTCAGGGCAGTTGGGGTTACCTGCGGGGCAAGGGCGGGATTGGGGTGCACTGGGGGCCGGGTAGCTTGAGTGCTCCCGGGGCTGCGGCGGGTTCCAGCGGCTGGGAAAGCCGGGGACCGGGTGCTGCGGGGGCTCTCGCCGGGGACCCGCTAGGCCTTGTGACCCACTTTATTTCTGTCACAACTCGGGCACGTTTGGAACGGTGCCCAATGGGACGCCGGGGCTGCCAGCTCCTCCGGGGAACCCCCGCCCTCCCGGCTCCCGGCCCGCGCGCCGCGGACCGCAGTCCGAGCGGCCGCTGCCGCCCCTGGGCTGGTTCCGTTAGTGGTCGTGGTTCCGGGGCTCGGTCCGTGGGACTCAAGAGACTGGACTGATTTGAGGGCTCGTCGCGCGGCACCGGGTTTCCCTCCTTCTTTCCCTGGTTGCCGCCCCGCTGCCTGTCACCCTTGCGGCTGGCATTTCTTGATCCCTTTCCTCCTGCGAAGCTGGATTCTCTGTAGATGGTCCTGGAGCTCTGGTCTAGGTGTGCAATTCTAACATGCAGCGCCGCAGAGTTTACACTTGTTTTAGTAAGAGTGCTTTTCGCTGGTGTAGAATTTATTTGTGAATAATAGTGATCAGAATCCTGAGAGATAAAAACCAGGCAAATGAAAGATGGACTCAGGTTGTGTTTTTTTGCTGCTAGAATGCATGCTCGATGACTTTAGGGCTTTCTGGTCTTTGTAATCAGTTATTTTCTTTAGTGAAAGAAAAACACTGCAAATAAAGACATTTACAGTCATTGTTTTGACAATTACGATGATTCCCCCCTCCCCCAATCCAATTAAAGGTAATTTAACTTGAAGCGTTTTAATTGGTAGCTTCATTTTAGTGATGAGAGGATGATTTGTTTCAGAATCTTTTAGGGAAAGGGAATAAATTCGAGAAAGTAGTTGACTGAACAGAGTGTAATTAATAGCTTGAAGAAGGAAGATTGAAAGTTTCAGTATTGGGTTGTTGTTGTTATGTGCCGTGGTGTCAGTTCCGACTGATAGCGACCTTGTGCAGGGTTTCCAAGGCTGTAAATCTTTACGGGTGCAGAAAGCCTCATCTTTCTCCTGCGGAACAGCTGGTCGTTTCGAACTGCTGAACTTGCGGTTCCCAGCCCGATTCGTAACCACTACGCTACTAGCGTATTGGGTAGTCATGGTTAACTATTTAAAAGAATAATCTAATCATGAAGAAGCTTTCTGTGTAGTGACTCAGAAAGATCTCCCGAATTTGTTACCAAGTGAGAAAAAAAGTAAGGTGTGAGTAGTGTTAATTTTTCTGATTTTAAAAAAAGGGGGGGTGAATTAGAATATAAAATAGTGACAGCTCTTCTATGTACGTTGTTGTTATTCTTAAATGTTCCACTCATAGCGGCCCTCTGTAGGGTTTCTGAGGGTCGGCTGGTGGGTTTGAACTACTGGCCTTGAAGTTCAAACCAGTCTTGCAGTCCAGTGCTTAATCCTACAGAACTACACCAGGATTCCATTTTTGTGTATGGGGGGGCTTCAAAAACTTCGTGGAAAATAATGCATTTTTTCCACGAACAGTTTGAAGCTCCCTTGTATAAAAATACTCTGGGAGGACACTGCAAAATTCATAGCTAACCTGATGAGGCAAGGGAGGAACATGGCTAGAAGAGTAGGTATGTCTTTGTATTTGTAAATCTTTGCTGCTATATCATGGATTCAAAAAGATTAAACAATAATCCTTGTCCCAGATACACTGGGTTACATGATTTTTTAATCTGTCTTTTCTAATTTACAGTGATTTTGGCCAATTTAAATATGACTTTTCTTAATAATTTTCAGGAAAATGAAAAGAAAATATTTAGGATACATTTGATGGTTATTTAAATTTTAAGATGCCAAGGTCACAGGCAAATACGTCATATTTTGCCTAGTTAAAATATATAACAACACTGTCTACTTTTAGTAATATTATTCCATGGTTTTTCAGAATATAGTTTGTGTCCCTCCTCATTCCTTTTGTCAGGATTCGTAATTGTATAAAATTACACTGTTACTTTTTTTTAACCCCAAAGTTGTTGTGTAAAAATGAGGTCAGCAGCTGCTGCTTGGGGAAAAAGATGAAGCTGCCTGCCTCCATAAAGATTGTTCTGGAAACCTTAAGGAGCAGTTCTACTCTAGCCTCTGTCCTATAGGGTCATTGTGAGTCAGAATGGACTTGGCAGGGGTTTTGATTTTGGTTAGTTGAGCTCTGGAAGCGTAGTAGTTATGAATCAGGCTGCGAACTGCAAAGTCAGCAGTTCGAAACTACCAGCTGCTCCATGGGACAAAGATGAGGCTTTCTGTTCCTGTAAAGATTTACAGCCTTGGAAACCCTGTACAGGGTTGCTATGAGTTGGAACCAACTCCACCACCACCATATTGCACATAAAGGGGCTTCAAAACATTTGTGGACATTGGAATTAAAAGATAATGTAAGTTTTTCACAAACTTTTTGAAACCCCTTTCTGTGAACAGTACATTAAAATGATAATAAACGTGATTGCCTAGGTAGTTTGTATTTCATATTGGGAAACTTTTTTTTATTATGATGGATAAAAGGGATTTTTTTTTTATCCCTTATTATGAAGGAGTCCTGATGTGGCACTGTAGGATAAACACTGAACTGCTGACTGCAGGGTTGGCGATTCAAACCCACCAACCACTCCTCAGAAACCCCATACAGGGTTGCAATGGGTCAGAAGTGACTCGGTGGCACCTAGCAACAACAACATGATAGCATAGTGGGCTAATTGTTGGGCTGCTAACCGCAGGGTCAGCAGTTCGAATCTACCAGCTGCACCATAGGAGAAAGATGAGGCTTTCTGCTTCCATTAAGAGTTGTTGTTGTTGTTGTTAAGAGCCGTCGAGTTGGTTCCGACCCATAGCGACCCTGTACAAGGTTTCCGAGGGTGTAAATCTTTACGGGAGTAGAAAGCCTCATCTTTCTCC
>NW_006408633.1:6030397-6037186 GCF_000296735.1 Chrysochloris asiatica
GGATAGGTTTTCTGAGGCTGGAAATCTTTTCAGGAGCAGAAAGCCTCATCTTTCTGCTGTGGAGGTGCTGGGGGTATTAGAACCTAGTGATTAGCAGCCAAGAGGTAATGCAGTAGGCCACAGGGATTGCTAGAGTAGTTATATTAGGGGATGGAGGTGTTACTTCAACATCCTTTGTTGACTGTTGAATTAGTTCCCACTGATAGCGACCCTGTATAGGGTTTCTGAGGAGCCGTTGGTGACTTTAAACCACGGACCTTGCAGTTCAAACCAACTGTGTGATCTAGTGCTGATCCTACAGCGCCATACCAGTGTGTAATCAAAGTAATTAATCTGAGTTGTTGCTATTAAATGCCACCAAGTATTGCAACTCACAGTGATCTCCTGTATAGGGTTTCCAAGGAGTGGCTATTGGATTGAACCGCTGACCTTGTGGCTAGCAGTCTGTTGCTTAGCAATCTGTATAGCAGTCTATGCTACAGCCCCATACCAGGACTACTCAGTATGTTTTTATTTTTATTGTCATTGAGTTGATTCTGATGAATAGGAACCCTGTATAGGATTCCCAGCGAGCGACTGGTAGGTTTGAACTGCATACCTTGAGGTTGAAACCTACCTGTGGTCAAGGGCATTAGCCTGTAGCCCCACACCAGGACTCCTTTTTATTTTGGAGGATAGGATAAATTGCATTATAAATTTTTCTAATAGCAAAACTTCTGAAAAATGGCATTATTTGCCATTTTACCTCCATATCTGCTCATTTTTTCTTTAAATGTAATCACATTAAAATTTTCAAAATTTGATTGTTTTTAATATTACAGAAGTAAATTCATGCTCATAAAATATTGAAAACAGTACAGTGTTCTTATTTCACATACTTCCACCTCCATCTCACTTCCCTCCCCAGAAGTACATATACACTGTTGATTTTGTTGTTTGACCTTTCATTTCTTTTTCTCTGCATTTGCAAATTTGCTTTGTTCAATCTTGACAGTTGAGTTGTTGTCACTGAGTCTTTGCTCTGCCAGTTTGCTTCTGTTGTGGGCTCTGTTACTACCCACAGGACAAGGAAGTGACCAGGAGTATATTAGAAAGTTTAACATATTGTATCTACCTTTGGATATGCCTGTCTTTTCCCCTTTGAGGGTTCAGTTGATCTGGAGACCCTTTACAGAGCTCAGACTGGCATAAGCTTTCAAAATCTGGTAGAGATGTAATTCAGTATAAAGACTTGGATTCTATGACTCATTAGAGTCCAAGTTGTAGTGTTTTCTTTGGGATTTGACCTGGTCAATGGCTTATAGATTAAATTTTCATGCTATTTTCTTATTCATGCAAAGCAGTAGGAAAATCCCCGGATTTCATCAGCCTCTCGAGATCCTGAAGTGACCCTAGGCAGATTCTGCCCTTAACTAAGGGACATTGAATGACTTCCATGGAGTCCAGTCTTTGAAAAGGGGAAAGGGAAGAGGCCTTTGGTCTGGCTTGTATTTAACTGACAGCAGCTCCTTTCCCACCCCTCTTGGCAGAGAGACCACCACCTCATAGTTACAGAGGGTTTTGCTTCTTTTTATTTTTAACCAAATTGCCAAGAATTACCAATGGTATGGCATTGTAGAATCAGTACTGGACTGTGAACCACAAGGTCAGCAGTTCAAACCCACAAGCTGCTCCTATACATGGTTGCTGTGAGTCAGAACCAACTTTAAGGAACTTAATAACACCAACAAATTCTTTTTAGGTTAATGGAAAGTTTAAAGTACTAATCAAGATTTGTTACGAGACTAGAATACATAGATGGAGTAGAATTGACTCTGCCCTCAATGGGTTAGAAATCTCTACAATTGAAAGAGCTTGTATATAATAGTTATGATGGTGGTGGAGGTGCTTGTGTGCTACCAAGTCAGTTCTGACTCGTAGCGACCCTATTTAGGGTTTCTGAGGCTGTAAATCATTTTGGGAGTGGAAAGCCTCGTCTTTGTCCTGTATAGTGACTGGTAGAGATTTGAACTGCTGACCTTGCTGTTAGGAGTCCAGTTTGTAATCCATTATGCTACCAGGGCTCTTTAATAGATAAGACTATTGCTGTTGTTAAGTGCTATTAAGTCAGTTCTGACTCATAGTGTCCCTGTATAGGGTTTCTGAGGAGTGGCTGGTGAGCTTGAACTGTCTACCTTGAGGTGCAAACCGCTTGTAGTCCAGTGCATTAACCTGCAGCTCCATGCCAGGGCTTGTTCCACATTATAGCCTAACTATATTTTATTGTTTTTATTTCCTTCCAGTTATTTGCAGATATGTAAACTAAAAATGAACTCTGGTGGTACAGCACTGGGTTTGGGGTTCAAATCCACCAGCCACTGTGTGGGAGCAAGATGAGGTTCCCTGCTCCCATGAAGATTTACAGTATTGGAAACCCTAAGGAGCAGTCCAGTCTATTCTGTCCTATAAGGTTGCTCCAGTTAACTCACTGACAGTCGATTTGGTTTAGATTTAGTAGTTTCTTGCTGGTATTGTCTGTCCAGTTGGACTTTCCATTTTCTTTTCTGAGTCTAAAATTCCAGACAGAGTGGTGTGAAGTGTTTATAAAACACTTGTAAGTATGAGAGCAATTTAATTCTTATTAACTAGCTATAATTATTATAACAGCATTTATATCTACAATTGTATATATCTACTTGTTTGTCATTTTTATAGCTTTGTTAAATGTAGCTAGTGAATTAGATGGATAAACAAATTTCTATTTTAAATCTTGCAATTCTACAAAAAGAAATAAAATTGCTTGTGAGATAAGAATTTCTATGAATTACATTTGACTTCTATAGTATGCTGTTTAGAATGTAAATTTTATTTTTCACAATTATTTTATTTGTATTTCTACATTAGTAAGATCTGAATTGTTGTTAAGGGCCATTCCGTCAAGTTGGTCCTGACTTGGAGTGACCATAGAGTTTCTGTGGAGCAGCTGGTTGGTTTGATCGGCTAACCTTGTGGTTAAGCAGTCCAGGGCTTATCCTACAGTGCTACACCAGAACTCCTCAGTAAGATAATTTCCCAGCTACTTTAAGAGTTCATGCTTAATAAGGTACTTAAAAATTTAATTCACACCCAAAAGAGTAGAAAATGGAAATATAGGTTGATTCATGTTCAAAGTTTGTTTATTTTTTTAAATGGGAGTTTTCTAATGAGGGTTAAGCCATAAGCCTAGCTAAGAATTTGTAATTTGTGTTAAAACACAGATTTAATGTAAATCAACATCTTCATTTCTTTCTCAGTCTCTTCATTATAAAAACAGCACATTTCTAGTGTAGAACACTGGAGGAAAAAAAGCACAAACTAAATTTTTAGAATGTAACTGGGAATCCTACAACCAAAAGATGACAGTTATTAATCATCTAGAATATATTCTTCTTGTATTTTGTTTGCCATTATACAAGTATTATATAAATATATTAATATTTATATTAGAGAGGGGCTAAACATTTTTTTGGAAAATGGATTTAGAAGAGAATGGAATTTGCCCTTCAACTTTTTGAAGCCCCTTGTTAGATCCATGATGTTTACAACAATGGGCTAGCCCATTTTGCATCCACTGTTGTGCATACTATTCTGTTCACTTAACAGTTACCCTAGCGCGATATTTTTGGGGATTCCTCTACTCTGGTTGTTGTTACATGCCATCGAGTCGGTTCTGTCTCAGAGAGACCTTGATCTACTAGGTTTGGCTTTTCTAAGAAATTTGAATTTTGTTTTACATTTTTCTTCTATTCTATTCTGTTGTGATCCTGACCAGAACAGTATCTATGTATTGGCAGGTGGACACCATGTAGTACTTGTGGTCTCAGATTTGAAGAGGTAATAATTCATGTAGACTTTCAGTTGTGTGCATTGGTTTCATCTTTAATCCTTTGGTTTCTATCATTTTGTTTTGATCCATTTGAGTAGAGACCAGTAGGTGCTACTTAAAAGCTTTTAATATCTCATACACAACTCACCAAACTGGGCTATAGAACAGTATCTTGTAAAAACCATGTTATGCCAATTAAGCCAGTGAACCAGTCCTGGTTTTTCTATTTCTGTAAAGAAAACTGTTGGGATTTTGATTGGTATTACATTGAATTTATAGATTGCTTTGGGTAGTATTGGCATCTTAACTGTATTAAGCCCTCCGATCCCAAACACAGAATGTTCCTCTTTCTTTCTATCTGTTTTTCAATAACATCCTTTTTTTTGTTGTTGAAAAGTATTCCATTGTATGGCTGCATCACATTTTGTTATCCATTTACCAGTTGCTGGACATTTGGATGATCAGGTTGTAACAGTTTACCCTTGCTCCCTGTATTGTACTTCTGTATCTTGATCTGGTTGAATTCTGGTCAGCTATCCATCCACAATAGGTTCAGTGGGTACTGTCTGCGAATCTGGGAGTTTTCATATGCCTCCTCCCTCTTCAGATCTCTTCTATCTGTTTATGTCTTTTAAAATATTTTTTAGTAATGCTACTTAGGAGAATTTATGCTTTTGAGTTATGGTGTTGGAGAATAATATTGAAAGTGCCATAGGCTGTCAAAAGGACCAACAAATCTTTGTTGGAAGAAGTGCAGCCCGATTACTCCTTGGAGGCCAGGATGGCCAAACTTCCGTCTCTCAGACTTCCGGACATATTGTCAGGAGGGACTAGTTGCTGGAGAAGGATATCATGTTTGGTAAGGTGAAGGGTCAGAGAAAAAGAGGAAGACCCCCAACGAGATAGATTGACAAAGTGGCTACATTGGTGGGCTCAAGCGTGGCAACAGTTGTGAGGTTGGCCCAGGGCCGGGCAGTGTTTCGTTTTGTTGTGCGTAGGGTTGCTATGATTTGGTACCTACTCAGTGGCACCTAACAGCAACAACAGTGCTTCTTAATTTTCTGTGTATATACCTCTCACTTTCCTGCTTAAATGTATTCCTAGGTACTTATTTCTTTTAGATGCTATTGTAAGTGGTAAAAGGAGCCCTGGGGGAACTGTGGATTAGGCAGTAGACTGCTTACTTCAGAGTTGGCTTTCAAACCCACCAGTTGCTCGATGGCAGGAATGTGGGACTGTTTGTTCCCTTAAAGTCTCAGACACTGTATATAGGGTCGCTAGGACCCTAGTGTGGCACTGTAGAATAAGCACTGAACTGGTAACTGCAAGGTCGGCAGTTTAAACCCACCAGCTGCTCTCAGAAACCCTATCTATACAGGGTCACTATGAATTGGAACCGACTTGACAACATAACAACTATGAGTTGCAATCAACTTGATGGCATTGGTTTGGTTTTTGGTTCTGGTAAATCACAATATTTCCTTAGATTATGTTTCCACTTGCTCATTGCTGAAATATGTAAGCCTGATTGATTTTTAAAAATGTTTTATTGTAAATTATGTGATAGTGTACATGGGAGAACATTAGCTTTACATTCATCCTATTGTATATGATTTTATTGCCATGGTTACAATCCCCTCCATGCATCATCAACTGTCCAAAGGGTATTATCTCCCACCCCCCTCAGATCGTTAGCACACAGCCCTTCTCCCTCTCTGGGTCTGGAGTCCCCCCAGCTGCTCCATATCTCCACGACATTGTCTCTGCCTCCACCTCTGGTGTCACTCTTTCTCTGGGTAGGGTCCTGTACTCCACTCTTCTCCCTTGATATGGTCCCAGGGACCTCCACTCCTAGACTGCAAAGTTAATCACTCCCCTCATTTTCTCACAAAATGTCCACCTTTACATCTCCAATCCTCACCGTCAGTCCTGATAACAATTATTCATTATTGTGCCACAAGAGACCCTATCCACATCTCCTTTCATCAGTCCCACCCAGACAGACTGGATACTACTCATTAGAGATTCTACCTGCCTTTGCATCTTCTGGATCTAGGCTCCCTCTTGAAAGCTTGTAAGCCAGTCACTTCTTGCCTTTGTAGCCCCCCATTTTGGGTAGCCAATGCCCAAGTTTCCCATCCCTGTGTACTCTACGTATGGAGGGGGTGGGAATGATCCTTTCAGTAAAGATTTGTTCCCTCTTTTGAGCTACTGCATCCATAGGTGTAGGTCAAGTTCATCAAATTGTATCAGATTACTCTTTTTTCCTCTTCTTTCTTCTTCTAAAACCTGATTGGTTTTTGTGGGCTGACTTTGTATTCTGCTACCTTGCTGAATACATTTATTAGTTCTAATAGTAAGCCTTCTCATGGATTCCTTGGTATTTTATCTACCTAGCATCATACCATCCATGAAAAGGGATAGTTTTACTTCCTCCCCAATTTGTATACATTTCATTATTATTTTCCTAGCTTAATTGCTCTGTCAAAAGAACAAATATACCTTGGAAGTACAACCAGAAATCCCCCTAGAAGCTAGGATGATTAGACTTGGCCTCACATACTTTGGGCATGGTATCAGGAGGCACTAGTCCCAGGAGAAGGATATCATTATGCTTGGCAAAATGGAAGGTTAGTAAAAGAGAGGAATGTCCCCAACAAAATGGATTGACACAGCGGCTGCAACACTGCAACTGCAGACATAACAATTGTGAGACTGGTGCTGAACCAAGCAGTATTTCCTTCTATTGTGTACAGGGGTCTCTGTAAGTGGAGCCAACTTGATGGTACCTAACAACAATAGTTGCTCTGGCTAGTTCTTCCAGAATGGTGTTGAAAGCAGTGGAGAAAGTGGGTATTCTTGTCTTGTTAACAGATTTTCATGAAAAAAAAAAAAAAACCACCAGTTTTTCTCCATGGGTGCTACTGTTGTTGTAGTTAAGTGCT
>NW_006408633.1:6038281-6061237 GCF_000296735.1 Chrysochloris asiatica
AAAAGATGGATTGGCCAAGTGGCAGCATTGATGGACTCAAGCATGGCAACAGTAGTGAGGTTGGTCCAGGATCGGGCAGTGTTTTGTTCTGCTGTGCATGTTACTGGCTCGATGGCATCTAACAACAACAATACTTTATTATATGAAGGAATTTCCCTTCTATTACGCTCCTGTTGAGTTTTTATTATGAAAGGATGTTAAATTTTGTCAAATGTCTTTTCTGTGTTGATTGAGATGATCAAGTGACTTTTTCTTTGACTTGTTAATGTGATATATTACATTGATTTTCTAAAGTTGACCCATCCTTGCATTTCTGGGATAAATTTTACTTGATCATGGTGTAATTATCCTTGTAATATGTTTACTGATTCCTTTTACTAGGCTTTTTGGTTTTACTTTTGTTTTTGAGTAGTTTTTGTCTGTATTCATTAGGAATATTAATTTGTAGTTTCTTGTGGTATCTATCTGGTTTTAGTATTTTAGTAATATTCATCTCTTAGAATAAGTTGGATATTTTACCACCTCTTCTATTATTTGGGACAGTTTTAAGTAGTATTTGACCCACTTCTATAAATGTTTGATAGAATTCCCCATTAAAGTCATCTGGTTCAGATTTTTGTTTTGTTTACTGATTCAATTTAAATGTAGGGAGTTTGTATGTTTTAAAAGATTTGTCCATTTCCTATAAATCACTTAGTTTGTTGGCATATAATAGTCCTTCTTAAAATTTTTGTAGATCTGTTGAATTGCCCCACTTTTGTCTTGTTAAAGGTTTGTTGAGTTTACCAACCTGTAAAAAAAAAAACAAAAACAAAAAAAACCCGAACAACTCTGGTAGTGTTGATTCTCTCTGTTGTTTTTCTATTCTGTATTTCATTTATTTCTGCTCTAATCTTTATTATGGAGGCCTGGTGTGGTGCTATAGGATAATGCACTGGACCACAAGGTTGGTTTGAGTAGCACTGTTGGCAGTTCAAACTCACCAGCTGCTCCTCTGATACCCTATACTGGGTCGGGACTCAATGGCACTTCAGAAGAACAACAAATTTTTATTGCTTCCTTTCTCCTGGTAGCTTTGGGCTTAGTTTGCTCATCTCAGTTTGCTCTTTGTAATATAATAATGTTGTTGTTGTTAAGTGCTATGGAGTTGGTAAGGAGCATCTGGTAGGTTTGAGCTGTTGACCCTGTGTTTCACAGTCCAGTGCTGATCCTACAGCATCATGACATCAGTATATACTTTTAATAATAGATTTAATCCTCTTCATTCAGCAAATTCTTAGTGAGCATCTACAGGTGCTAGGCACTGTTTTATTTGCTGGTGTTACAATAGTGAACAAAATAGGTACTAGCAGCAGCAACAAAGCTCTGGCCTTGGAGTTTGCATTCCTGTTGGGGAACCATGAGAAATTACTAAGTTAATATATTTTGGTTGTTGATCAGGGTGTCAGAAGGTGTATACAACTGGGAAAGTAGCAAATGTTATCAGTTTAATTTGGGTAGATAGAGATGTCCTCATTGAAAAGATGATATTTGAGCAGACCTTAAAAGTCTGCTATTTATTCTAAGAATATGGACATAAAACAACATTTTCAAAAGAAAAAGGAAAAAATGCAGGGTTTGGTGAGTATGCTTTAGTTAAAGTCAAGTTAAATAAAAATTTAGTTTCTCAGTTACACTAATCATATTTCAAGTGAAATGAGGAGGGAAGATTAGGTTAAGGATAATATGCACAAACTAAATTTTCATGTTTCATAGTGTGGGGGGTTAGTAGACTTAACTTGAAGATAAATGATCAAGAAGCAAAGTCAGGTATATTAGCATCAGGAAAGTAATTATGGAGATTGTTATCAGAAAAACACCAAGCAAATGGATAAAACTGATTGCCTCTAGGGAGTAGGACTGCAAGTAGGACGAGATGAGCACGTTGGCTTTTCATTAAAAATCTCTTTGTAATATTTATGTTTTTTAAAAACCTTGTACTATTTATATATGCATTCCATTGTTGTTAAATGCCTTTCAGTGGGTTCCAACTGATAGTAACCCTGTATAGGGTTTCCAAGAAGCTGCTGGTAGGTTTGAACTGCTGACCTTATGGTTAGTAGTCCAGTGCTTATCCTACACTGCCACACCTGGACTCATTTATTGTTGATGTTAAGTGCCATCAAATCAGTTCCGACCCATAGTGACCCTGTATTGGGTTTCCGAGGAGCAGCTGGTGAGCTTGAACCACCGACCTTGCAGTTCAAATGGCTCTGCAGTCTGGCGCGTGAACCCACAGCACCACACCAGGACATTAAAAATCTGTAAATTTAAAAAAAGATAGAATATATATGTAAAAGCAGTCTAGACACTGTAATTTTTGCACAGTAGTTTCTTATTCAGTAAATAAGGGCCATTTAATTCCTTTCCATGAAATGAAATAGCCTCCAGTTCTTTTTAGATTGATTTGATTGTAATTAATTTTACTGAATTATAAAAAAAAAAATTTTTTTTAGACACCAATAGCCAAGTCTTCTTTTCCACATATGAGAATTGCAAGTAGCTCTCTGCGCTTATGGGCTTATGCTGCCTTATCTTTTTCATTGATAAAATGTTTGTTTTATTTCTATAATCAGTAAAAGGTTTGTGTACAACACTGGGCGCATCTTAAAATTTTAATCTAAATAAACAATTGTTTAACAAAAATGTACTTAAATGGGCCAGGAAATAAAATCAAAACCTATAAACCTATAAAATAAAAAACTCTGGCCTCTATGGACCTAATGAAATATTTTTAAAGGCATTTTCTCTTTTGGAATTTGTAGGGACTATTTTGTATATGCAGCAGATTTGCCTAATGCAATACGTCATTTGATTTCTTGACTGCTGTTTCCATGAGTGTTGCTATCTGCAGCACAAGACCTTTTTAAAGTGTTGAAGAGCAAAGATGTCAGCTTGAGGAATAAGGTGCGCCTGACCCAAGCCATTGTATTTTCATTAACCTCATATGCATGCGAAAGTTGGACAGTGAATAATGAATATGGCTGAAGAATTGATGCTTTTGAGTTATGGTGTTGGAGAATATTGATAGTGCCATGGGCTGCCAAAAGAACCAACAGATTGTGTTGGAAGAAGTGCAGCCAGTGTGCTCCTTGGAGGCCAGGATGACCAAACTTTGTCTCTCATACTTCGGACATATTGTCAGGAGGGAGCAGTCGTTGGAGAAGGATATCTTGTTTGGTAACCTGGAGGGTCAGATAAAAAGAGGAAGATCCCCAATGAGCTGGATTGGCCAAGTGGCAGCATCGATGGACTCAGTGTGGCAACTCTCAGCGTGAGGTTGGCCCAGGAACGGGCAGTGTTTCATTGTGCTGTGCATAGGGTCACTATAAGTCAGTACTGACTCGATTGCACCTAGCAACAACAACATTTTGTATATAAATAAAGAATGCATCTGCAGCAGGAGTCTCTAACAAACAAAAATTTTTACTGCTTATTTAATGAACTGATTATTATTTAAGATGCTAGTTTTTTTATTATTATATTATTCACTACTTGCTGCCGTAGTTATTGTGTCTTTTACAGAGATATTTATGAGAGAGGAAGTGTAGGTGAAGATTAGGTCAAAAGAGAGAGATTTTGCCCTGTAATCTGAGAATATTACTTGAAAGCATATGGGCAGACAGGTTACACAGTCTCATTTGTTGAATGGGTGCTCTACTTTTATCCCCATTTCCCAAATACACTGGTCAAGCCAGTTTCTACAGCTTGATATTCTTAATATTGGCATCATGTTGCAGTTTTATGACTCAAGTAAGCCTTACACATGAATGCTAGCTGTTGTTGTTAGTCTCCATTGGTTCTGACTTGGGGACCCTTTGCACAGCAGAATGAAACACTGCCAGGTATTGCACCATCCTCACAGATTTGTTGCACTTGAGCTCGTTGCTGTTGCCACGGTGTCAGTCCATCTCATTTGGGGGTCATTGTCTTTTTTTTGCCCCTCCACTTTACCAAATATGATAACCTTCTCCAGGGACTGGGGCTTCCTGATAGTATGTCCAAAGCATAAGAGATGAAGTCTTGCTATCCTGGTTTCTAAGGACCATACTTATTGTACTTCTTCCAACACAGATTTGTTTATTCTTCTGGTAGTCCATTGTACTTTTAATATTCTCCTCCAACACCAGAACTCAAATGCATCAATTCTTCTATGATCTTCCTTGTTCAACTTGATAAGCATATGAGACTACTGAAATTACTATGGCTTGAGTCAGACACACCTTAATCTTCAAATTGATATTTTGCTCTTGAACACTATGAGGTCTTGTACCACTTGTTTCCGTCCTTCTTTTGGTGCTCTGTGTATTATTTAGTAATTCTCGTATAGAATCCTTCAGTATTGAAAGTCAACTGTTGAGTTTTTATATTCAGTTCTTTCAGCTTGAGAATTGCTGATCGTGTTCTTCCCTTTTGGTTTTCTTAACTCTAGGTCTTTGCAAATTTCATCATAATACTTTACTTTGTTTTCTCAGTTGCCCTTTTACATTTTCTGTCAAGGTCTTTACTTCCTCATTTCTTCCATTTGCTTTAGCAACCTTTTGCTGGAGGGCAAGATTCAGAGTTTCTTCTGACATCATTTTGGTCTTTCTTTCTTGTCTTCTTAATGACCTATTGCATTCCTTTGGTATGATGTTCTTGATGTCATCCCACAACCCTTCTGGTCTTTGGTTATTAATGTCTGATACATCAGATTTGCTCTCGAGATGATCTCTAAATTCAGGTGGAATATTTTCAAGGTCATATATTGGTTCTTGTGTGTTTGTTTTAATTTTTATTGTCTTCAACCTGAACTTGCATATGAGCAATTAATTGATGGTATGTGAGTCAGCCCCTAGCCTTGTTTTGGCTTATGGTAGTGAATGTTTATACTGTCTGTTCCCACAGATTTACTCTGTTTGTATTCCATCTGGTGAGATCCATGTATATATTCATCTGTTTTGTTGTTTAAAAAGGTATTTGCAGTGAACAAATCGTTGGTCTTGAAAAATTCTATCATGCTATATCCAGCATTATTTCTGTCATCAAGGCCATATTTTCCAGCTACTGATCCTCTTTGTTTCCAGCCTTCACATTCCAATCACCAGTATTTATCAGTGTATCTTGATTATATGTTGAATCAATTTCATACTGAAGATGTTGGTAGATTTCTTCAATTTCATCATCCCTGGGCTGTACTGATTGATAAGTAAATTTGAATAATAGTAGTATTAACTTTTCTTCATGTAAATATATTTATATTATCACAGACAGCATTATACTTCAAGACAGATCTCAAATTTTTTTTTTTTTTTTTTTAATAATGAATGCAATGCCATCCTTATTCAATTTGTGTTTCGTGCATAGTACACCATATGATTGTCGGGTTCAGAATTGCCTATACCAATCCATTTCAGCTCACTAATGCCTAGGATCTTTATGCGTTCCATTTCATTCTTGACAATTTTCAATTTTCCTAAAGTTATACTTCATATTTAAATGTTTCCAGTTATCTCAGAAATGCTTTTTTGCTGTTGGTTTGTTTGAATCAAGATTCAGGATACATGCGTCCATTTTGGTTGTTTTGGATTTGAACTGCCTACTTTGTGGTTCGAAACTACCAGCCGCTCCGCGGGAGAAAGATGAGGCTTTCTACTCCCGTAAAGATTTACACCCTCGGAAACCCTGTACAGGGTCGCTATGGGTCGGACCCGACTCGATGGCACTTAACAACAACAACAACAACTTTGTGGTTAGCAGTCTAGTGCTTATCCTACAGCGCCACTTCAGGACTCCAGTTTTCCTATAGGGTGCTTCATATTCTGAATCTGTTGCTTGCTTCCTCCTAATATCATTTTACTTCTTCCTCTCCTTATGTCATGTAAACTGGATGTTGGATATAAAGTGCATTTCCCAAACTTTAAATTTTTTCCTCCACCATTGCCCCCCATTGGGAGCCTTTGTAGATTTATATATATATAAAAACGTCTGCCTTACATCTTAATAAATTTTAATGAAATACTGGGACCTTTGGACATCTCTCCAAATGTTACAGTATTTCAGTGTAATTAAAATTTATTGAGGATGTATCATTTAAAGGTTTGATAAATGCTAGTTTAATATTTGAACAATATTTTTTAAGTGGAACTATGTTCAAACCCACCAGTTGCTCTTCAGAAACCCTGTACAGTGTCACTCTGCGTTGGAACCGACTCGACGGCACTTGACAACACGACAATATATGTATTTGTCAGTTTGTCATACTATGATGGCTTGCATGTTCCTCTAGTACTGGAAGCTATGCCATCAGTATTTGAAATACTAGCAGGATCTCCTGTGGTAGACAGATATCAGTGAAGCTTGTAGAATAAGACTTAAATTAAAAAAAAAAAACCCAAACATCTGTCTGTCTACTTGAGGAAATTAGCCAATGAAAACCTTATGGATTGATCACAATGAAATGTTGTCTGCTATAGTGCTGGAAGGGAAACCCTCTGTGTTAGAAGGCATTTCTACAGTAGCTGCAGCAGTGGGCTCAAACATGCTGATGATCGTCAAGATGACCCAGGACTGGTTGGTGTGTAAATTTGAATAATAGTGGTATTAACTGGTCTTCCTTGTATGCATATGGATATTATTCTATCAGACAGCACTGTACTTTAAGACAGATCTTGATATATTTTTTTGTTGTTTTGTTTTGTTTGTGACTCCGCCAGGATCTTGATACGTTTTGTTTTTTTCTTTTATGATGAATTTGATGCCATTTCTCTTCAATTTGTCATTGCCGGTGTAGTAAACCATGTGATTGTCAGATTCAAAATGGCCAATACCAGTCCATTTTAACTCACGAATGCCTGGGATATTGATGTTTATGCATTCCAGCTGAAACCAGTCCACTGTTGGTGACCCTGCTGGTATTTAAAATACCCCTGTCATAGATTCCGGAATCATAGCAGCTGCAAGCTACCACAGTACAAGAAACTGACAGACGGAGTGGTGGGGGTTATATGGTAAGTCAGTGTAACAAACTACTTGAATATCTTTCAAAGTAGCAGTACAATTTTGCATTCTCACCAGTTATATATGAGAGTACCTATTGTTCCACATCTTTGTCAGTATTTATTGTTGTTAGTATTTTGGACTTAAGCCATTCTATAGGTATGTATTGCTGCATTATTTTAATTTGCCATAGCCTATATTTGAATCCTGGTGTGGTGCAATGGGATAATACACTGGACCACAACTTTGGTTTGAAGCACTGCATCTGTGGTTCAAATTCACCAGCCACTACTTGTAAATCCTATACAGGGTCACTATGAATTAGAACTGACTCGATGGCACTTAACAACAACAACAACGAAAGGTTGGGTTTCTGGTGTGGTGCTGTAGGATAAGCACTGTACTGCAAGGTTGAACTGAATCACAATGTCAATGGTTCAAACTCACCAGCCACTCCTTGTAACCCTATACATGAATTGGATCCCACTTGATGGCACCTAACAACAACAACAATAACAACAACAGCAACAACAAATGATCTATTTGGAGACCTGGTGTGGCACTGTCAGATAAGTACTTGTCTCCTAACCTCAAGTTCAGTGATTCAAATCCATAAATCAATCCGGCCACTCCTCAAAAGCACTGTGCAGGATCACTGTGAGTTGGAGCTGACTTGACTGCACTGAACAGTCGCAACAACAACGGTATATTATAGTGATTTCTTAATATATGTATTTTTTTCACCTCTCTGTCTTTTTTGATGGAATCTGTTCAGATCTTTTGTCCATTTTTATGGTTTTCTGTTTTCTTATTATTGAGTGGTTCTCTATATAATACAGATACAAGTCCTTCATCCATATTTTGGAAGTGTTTTCTCTCAATCTGTGACTTGCCTTTGTTACAAATTTTACTAAAATACAATTTATCAATTTTTTTTCTCTCCTAGATCATGCTTCTCGTGTGGTAAATAAAAACCATAGCCAAACCCAAAAGCTACCTATATTTTCTCCTCTGTTATTTTCTAGAAATTGTAAGTTTTGCAGTTTACATTTAGGATTATGATCCACTTTGGATTAATTTTTGTGAAAGTTGTATGGTTTGGGTTTGGATTTCTTTTTTCTAAATTAACATATGATGCCACCATTTGTCTGTCATATGTACTGTGGTGGCTTGCATGTTGCTGTGATTCTGGAAGCTCTTTCATGGGTATTTTAAATACCAGTAGAGTCATTTTTGATGGACAGGGTTCAGCTGAGCTTTCAGACTAAGACAGACTAGGAAAAAGGTGAGATGCACTCTTTGTGAATGTTTAGCCACTGAACACCTTATGAATAGCAGTGGGACACTGTCAAACAGAATATTGAGGTAGGTTTTCTGAAGTTCAGACTGATAAAATGCTGACACCAGTAAGCTGATGTAAGTTATGAAAGAATAATGGAATACTTAGAACCACTATGAAAATGTTATTCAAAGAGGCACATAAAATATTTCAGACAAATCATGATGCAGTTCTAAGATAATGCCCACAGAAAGGTAAGAAAAAGAAAATAGACAGTAACGGAGAGTACAAACAGAAAACAAAAAATAAATTACAAAGCTTAAACCCTCACATATTAATAATCACATGCAGTACTCGGGTTATGAATGAGATGCTGTCCTGTGTCTTTAAGAATGTGTAGGTCTCAGTCAGAACAGGTATATATTCCTCATATTTAGTTTGACTTCAGTGCAAGAAAAAGCAACCTTGATAATACTGTGGGGTAAGCACTGGATTGTTGTCTTGAGGTTAGCAGTTCAAAAGTGCCAGATGCTCTGCAAGAGAAGAATGAGGCTCTTGCTCCCATAAAGATTTATAGTCTCAGAAACACTGTACAGGGTCACTTTAAGTCAGAATCAGCTCAGTGACTGTAAGTTTTTAGTGCAAGAAGAGGCTGGAAGCATTTTCAGTGATTTGAAAAGCTGCAAGTGCTACAAGTGAAGATGATTGTTGGGCGTAGGTGTTGATTGCAGAGTTAAGTCAAACGTACATAACATTAAAGCAGAGCTTCGAACGAACCTTGAGCATAGAAGAAAGTGATGCCCCGCTCAAAGATGGCTGTAGACTGCACTGCATTCAATGTGTGTGGCTCTCCATGGTCCTGCCAATGATGTAATCTCACTTAACAATCTCCTGAAAAGGCTTGTTATTCCTTTTCCTAGTCTCATATTTCAGGGCTTTGATGTGCAAGTTTACCTGTTCTAGTTACTGTGATAAATTACCCAAATTTTAACATTTCTGCTCTGTTCCTGTTTTACTCATCAGCCAAGATAGAACTGATTTGAATCACTTTGAAAGTCTGCTTAAAGGCAAGTATGAGTTGTCCATAAGTCAGACATTTGTAACCCAAGGACTGCCTGTATATTAAATGTAAATGGCTGTACATTAAATGCAATTAAAAGACAGATTGACAAAGTATATTTTAAAACATGACCCAACTGTCTACAGGAAACTCATTTCAAGTATACTAACATAGGTTGATTAAGAGTAAAGGAAAAGCGGAACTATCATGATATACCCTGCAGATATCAAAATAATAAGGGAATACTATAAACAACAACAGGAATCCAAGGTATAGCATAAGGTTAAGTGCTTAACTACTAACTGAAAGATTGGCAACTTGAATTCACCCAAGGCACCTTGGAAGACAGGCCTAGTAATCTGTTTCCAAAAGGTCAGAGCTTTTAAAACCCTCTGGAGCAATTCTACTTTATATGCTTGAGATCAGCAAGATCAGAATCAACCCCACAGCAACTAATAGCAGCGACGACAGCATAAAACAAATATGTTGTTGTCGTCATTAAGTGCCAACGAGTCAGTTCTGGCACAGCAACCTTGTATAGGTTTTCTGAGGAGCAGCTTGTGAGTTTGAATTGCTGGCCTTGTAGTTCACAGTCCAGTGCTTTTCCTACAGTGCCACACCAGGAGTTACTGTTGTTGAGTGCTGTCAAGTCATTTTCAACTCATAGCAACCCAGGATAAGGATTCCAAGGAGCAGCTGGTGCGCTTGAACTGCCGACCTCACAGTTATAACCAACCTTGCAGTGTAGCACATTGACCCGCAGTGCCACACACCAGGAGTTAGTTGTCAAGTTGAGTGGGTTCTGACTCACAGTGACCCTACGTACAACCAAATGAAACACAGCGTAGTCCTGCACCATCCTTAGAATTGTTTGCTCTGATTGTTGAAGCTGCTGTGTCAATCCATCTCATTGAAGACCTTCTATTTTGCTAACCCTAACACCATGTTTTACCAAGCTTGATGTCTATTTCCAGGAAGTGGTACCTCTTGATTACATGTCCCAAGTATATGAGACTAAGTCTCGCTATGCTGCCCTCCCTTCTAAGGAGTATTCTGGCTGTATTTCTTTCTTTTTTTTTTAATTTAAGGTTTTTATTGTGGATTGAGTGAAAGTTTACAGAGCACATCATCAGTTTCATATTCAACAATTCGTATAACTTGTTTTATTACATTGATTATAATCCCCTCCATATACCATCAGTTAAAAATACTCCTCTCTTTAGCTTTTAAAAAACACACAAACAAAAAAATGCATCCAGGCATATATAATAATTTACATCTCCAAAGGGCACATTCTGCAAGTCTGCTCCTGGCCACCAGCTCTTAGTCCTTCTCTTCTTAGTTGATGAAGCTAGAGTCCTCAGCCGCTCCCCCTCTCCATGCCCCCATCTCTCGTTCTGCTGCTTCTCTGGATAAGGTCCCGCATTCTACTTGTGCGTTCCTATCTTGATGGTCCTAGGGTCCTCTGTTTCTGGACTGTAAGATTAACCACTCCTTTTTTTTGTTACAAGACTTCTACCTTTACAAGTGTGAAAGTCGCGATTAGTCATGATAACAGTTATTCACTATTGAATCTTAGAAATCTTATCCTCATCTCCTTTCACCAGACCCATCTAGACAAGATGATAGCTATTCAGTGGAAACTCTTTCTTTCCCCCTACACTCTTAAACTAAGCTCCCTCTTGAAACCTTGTAAGCTAGTCACTTCGTGCCTTTATCGCCCCCTCATTTTAGATAGCCAATGTCTAAGTTGCCCGTCCCTATCTACCCTGTTCACAGAGTGGATAGTATTGATACTTGATTTGAAGACTCTTTCCCTCTCTGTTAGTATTTAGAGTAACTACTGCTCTGAGTATAGGTCAGGTTCATCATGAAGATGTATCTTCTGTCACTGTAGCTGTTCCAGTCTGCTTGTCCTTTCTAGTGGGAATGTCTCATCTCACAAGGTTGTGGATGGGACTCAGGATTCCACATAAGGTTCTATACTCTGTAAAGGATTTGCATGAGGCCTATTTCAGTGGGCAAGTTGTAGAATCCCTTTTAGGTATTCCAATCAGTTATAGGCTGAAGGCAGGCTTACAAGTTTTCTCTAATCATGTTTCCCAACATTCCTTTCTATCCCACTCAAGCGTCTACTTTACAAAAGTAGGCAAGGGAAACTAATATTCATAAGGCAGGCAAGGATTTTAGTATTATTTCCCCTCTTCAAGCTATACCTAGATCCCTGTATCCCAGAGCCCTGTTGTTCCAAGGTTGAGTATGCATCACTATTTATCTCTGTCCCACTAGGCCTTTGCAAACCTGTCTCAGTGTTCCCTTATCTATCTTAGGATTTAATTTTCGGCCTATTTCCTCTTTTGTCTGCTTGTCCCGCTCCCCACAAACACTGAAGATAAGGTTAAGGATGCCCACTCTCGCCATGGCTAGTCAACAGTGATCCACCAGTGCAATAAATCTCTACTATTTGCAGATGCCATAATGTTCTTGGTGAAAAAACCTCCCAAAAATCTAACATCAAACAAAACAAGCAAAAAACTCCTATAACTAATAAGTTAGGTTCAGCAAGATCTCAGTATAGGAAACCAATATACAAAAATACACTGCATTTAGATATATTGGCAATGAACTCATAAGAGACAAAATGAAAACTACAGTACCAATTTATAATTGCTTTAAAAAGTGAAACACATCTAACACAAACAAACAGGATTTGTATATGCTGAACACTTCTACAAAATACTGGTGCAACATTTTTTTTAAAAATCTAAATAGTATGTCTAATGCAATTCATATAAAAATTCCAATATGATTTTATGGGTAAGCAGTGGACCGCTAACTTGAAGGTTGGCACATTAAACCCTCCAGCCACTTCGGGAAAACCTGACATTGAGTTCACTATGAGTCAGAATCAACTTGATGGCACTTAACAACAATAGACAAGATTGTTCTGGAATTCATCTGGAATTATGAAAAAGAACAATCAAGTGGCAGGAAAAAATGAAATGGAACACATAAATATCGATATCCTAGGAATTAGTGAGTTGAAATTTGACTCTGATAAATATATAAAGTTCTGGTGTGGTGCTGGACTGCAAAGTCGGTTTGAACCGCAAGGTCTACGTATGATTCAAGCTCACCAGCTGCTGCTCAGAAACCCTGTATCTGGTCGCTCTGGGTTGGAACTGACTCTACAGCACTTAACAAAAACAACAAAAATTATATGGTATAATACACTGGGAACGACAAATTGAAGAGGAATGGTGTCACATGTATCATCAAAAAGAACATGAGGAAATAGAAAAATAATATATTAGTTTCTGGATTATATGGGTTAAGAATTATGCTCATTAAGGGGTCTTGGGGTTGAGCATTCGCCCGCAAGCTTGGTTTGAATACCTAGTGGTTGTGAACTCCAAATATGTACACAAAAATGGTAGGAGAAAATAGAAAAACTGTACTAATTTATGGATTATACAGGTTTAGAATTATATTCATTAAAAAATATTAAACCACTGCTAAACCAAAAACAAAACCAAAAAAAGCAACATTTTAATAACTATCTTGAAATACGCTGCTGTCTTTAATAGGATAATATCCATACACTTTCAAGTAAAACCAGTTAATACCACTATTATTTAAATCATTAAAACTAATGATGATGACATTGAAGAATTCTATTAACTACTTCAGTCTGAAACTGATCAGACATGGAATCAAGATACACTGGTAACTACTGGTAATTGGCATGGCAAGGTTGGAGACAAGAAGAACTAACAGTTAGAAAATATGGCCTTGGTGATAGAAACAATGCTAGAGATCGCATGATAGAATTTTGCAAGACCAGTGACTTTCTCATTGAAATTACCTTTTTAAAGCAACATAAGAGATGACTATACATACGGACTTCACCAGATAGAATACACAAAAAACAGATTAACAACAGCTGTGGAAAGAGATGGTGGGAAATCTCCATATCATTAGAAAAAATAAGGCCAGAGTAGAGTATGAAAAAGAACATAAATTGCTAATATGCAAGTTCAGGCTAAAGTTGAAGAAAAAATTTAAAAGTCCACAAGAGCCAAAATGTGACTTTGAACATATTCCACCTGAATTTGACCATCACCCCAACAACAGAGTTGATGTATTTAGACAATAATGACTGAAGACCAGAAGATGATGGGATGACATCAAGAATACCCCAAACAGGAGAAAAACAAAAGGTCATTAGGAAGACAAGAAAGAAGGCAAAACAAAAATGAATTTCAGAAGAAATTGTGAAACTAATTGTCCAGCGTAGATATGGTAATGCAAATGGAAGCAATGAGAAAGTAAAGAACTGAACAGTGAACTTCAAAGGGCAGCTTGAGAAGACAAAGTCAAGTATAATGAAATGTGCACACTTGGAGTTAGAAAAGCAAAAGGGATGAGTACCCTCAGCATTTCTCAAACTGAAAGAAATGAAGGAAAATTCAAGCCTCAACTTGCAGTACCGAAGGATTCTAAGGGCAAAATGGAGACCCGGTGTAGCACAATAGGATAAGCACTGGGTCGTAAGGTCAGTTTGAACCGCATGGTCCATGGTTCAAATTCAGCTGCCCCTTGGGAACCCTATGTTATGTTATGTGCCAGGAAGTCGGTTCTGACTCATAGTGACCCTGCATAGAGTTTCCGAAGCTGTAAATCTTTTCGTGGGCAGAAAGCCTCATCTTTCTCCCATGAAACAGCTGGTAGTTTAAAATTGCTGACCTTGAGGTTTGCAGCCCGATTCGTAACCACTACGCAACCATAAGGTTACTATGAGCGAGAACCGACTCGACACTTAACGACAAAGGGCAAAATACTGAATGATGCAGAAAGCATCAAAAAGAAGGTGGAACAGAACAGTGAAGTTACTTTTCTGAAGGCTGGCTGTCCGTACACAATAGGAATGTTGTGGTGTGATTGACTTAGTTAATATATATAAAACACTTCGAACAGGGCTTTATAAATAGTGAGTCTTTGGTAATTATTGATTGAGTCTGGATGCTTGAGACCTTCAGAATGGCTAGTATATGTATTTCATTGAAGTGGTGAAGGTTCAAGATGGGCTTGGCTTCACCTTGCACTGTGCTCTTGTTCACCTCTTTTCAGGGAGTGACTTTCTCATCAACTTTCTCTCTTTGGCCAGCCACACTGGACTTCTTTCATTTGCATGCAAATGCCATGGAATGAACTCTCTGGATGAAACATGTTCATTTTTCTTCCTTTTCTCTGTGCATTATTTGGCCAATTTGTACTCAAGCCTGCATTAAACGACACTCCTTTAAAAGGCTTCTCTTAACTAAGTCTCACTAAACAAATGTGTAATTCTGCTATGCTTTCCCTTTACACTGATAGGGTCCTTCAAGTTATTCATTCTATTGGGAGTTTCCCAATACACTGTGAAGCTGTGCATCTTCAGAGGGGATGATGGTAATTTCTGCATTCTCATTCAAGGTACATAGGTGCCACCAATATATACTACCTCCATGAAGGGGAAAAATCGTTGGTGGTAATGTTATTGAGGATGTGGTTAATACTATTTTCACAGCTACTTTGTTTTTCAAATTTTTCATTATGTTTTTCTTCTAAGTTGCTGAAATTCAAGCTGAATCTATCACTTTGTAAGATGCCTTTGGAAAATTACTACAGTTCTTTCTAAGATGAATCTTCAGCACTTGGTGAGTTTCACTAGTACCTTTAATCTTAATTTTTATTTCATAGGTTTACCATTTCTTTTGGGGGTCGGAGGCATCATTATGAATGGGGTAGGATTTGTAGTTTCCTGGGGAGGAGCAGAGGGCAAGGAATTATAAAAATATTTGGGACATGATCTGCTACCTTCCTTGGTAGCTTTTATCTTTAGAATATTAATTCCTATGAGGAATGAAAGATTATCCATTGGTAAAGATAATTGAAATCCAGATGTATTTCTTTTCAGCAATCCTTAAAACTTCTCAAAGTTAATGCTCAAAAGAAGGAATTAAGACTTCTTGCCTTTTTCTGAGAAAGGAGATGCCTGGAAATTACAATACGAATTCTTATCCTGTAGATTTGAGCTTTAGAAGTAGGGCTTCAGCTGCAAGAAGGGTGAGTCACCTACTATAATGCCAGTTTACAAGTTCTCTCCATTAGGTGTCAGCACACTACCAAGCCGCTGCCACCCTTTGTATTATACACAAGCCAAGGGTGGTGCTCACGGTTTTTTAAATAGTTGAAAAAATTCTCAAAAGATGAATACTATTTCATGAAGTAGAAACATTATATGAAATTCAAGTTTCAATATCTATAGGTGAAGTTTTATTGGACCAGTCACTTGTTTACGTATTGTGTATAGATGATACCAAGTGTCAGAGTAGTTGCAGCTGAGATCTTAAGGCCCTCAAAACCCAAAATATTTACTATGTGGCCCTTTACAGTAACTTAGCAGATGCCTTCCCTATGTGTTTGGAAAAGTGCGTATTAATTGAACACTAGCATTTAACAGAAGTCCTGATGTGGCACTGTGGGTTATTGCACTGTACTGCAAGGTTGGTTTGAACCTCAGAGTCAATGGTTCAAACTCACCAGCCCCTCCCCAGAAACCCTATACAGGGTCGTTTTGAGTTGGACAACTTGACGGCACTTAACAACAAGGTGTAATAGGATTCCTCGTGTGACACTTGGATCAGCCTTGGAAACCCTATACAGGGTCGCTATGAGTCAGAACCTACTCAATGGTACCTAACAACAAGGTGTAATAGATTAATGAAGGAGAAATGGAATGAAGAGATTGCTGAGAGTTGCAACGTACTGCTAGTGGCTATTTCTACTTTTTGTGTCCTGGAAAGCGTAACCTCTGTTCTGATTAAACTGAGCTGTGTTGCTGTTTTTAAAAGAAACTAAATCAAGAGAAATTGTTTCCTATTGTTTTTTTCCTGACATGAATGCCTATGGGTGTATATAGAAAGAAAATTAATATGATACTCTCAATTTGTTTCAATTTTTAATGTTATCATAATATTGTAAGATGTCAAAAGGTTTTTCTAATATGTGGGGATCATCTGTTACTTATATATTCTTAACTGAAAGTGTTTATACATTATCTGGAAAGTAGGTAACGAGTGACTCAGTGGACAAACTTGTAGAGTGCAAATGATGACACTGTCCCTTTTGGAGTCAATGAATAGGATGTCATGGATTGAATAGGATGTAATGGATTGAATTGTATATCCTTAAAATATGTGTCTGCGTGGCTGGGCCACGATTCTCAGTGGTTTGGCAGTTTCATAGATTAATGAAGGAGAAATGAAATGAAATTTCAGTTTTCAAACTTGAAGATGATGTGATGTGGCAATTATGTGATGATCCCCCATCATGTAATCTCATGTGATAAACCAGTAGGAGGATTAAAGGTGGGATGTTGCTGAGTGCTGTCGGGTTGCTTCTGAACCATAATGACTCTTTATAGGGTTTTCTAGGAGACACTGGTGAACTTGAACAGCTGATGTTGTGGTTCAGACCGAAGCTGCAGTCCAGCACATTAACCCACAGTGCCACACCGGGACTCCAATGGTGGGGTACAACACCCTTAATCCAATCACAGGCCTGATCCAATGTAAGGGGAGCTTCCTTAGGATATGGCCTATTGTTGTTGTTGTTGTTGTTGTTAAGTGCCATCAAATCAGTTCTAACTCAAAGCGACCCCATGTAGGGTTTTCAAGGCGCATCTGGTTAGTTGGAACCAACCTTATGACCTTATCATCCAGTGTTTATCTTACAGAGCCACACCATAACACCTTTTATTTAAAGAGATAAAAGAAGGGAGAATTGAGCAGAGATCAGAGGGACCTGCTACCACAAAGAAAGGAAAGGTTTTCAGTGACTAGTCTTTCAGAAGTACTCTGTGTCTCTTTCTGTGGGGCGAGACCATGAAAAAGCTCCATATTATCAGACAAAACGCTGGGTGCTGACTGTGAAACAGACCATCGATTGTTGTTGTTAGGTGTCATCAAGTTGGTACCGACTCATTAGCAACCTTATGCACAACAGAATGAAACACTGCCTGGTCCTGGGACAACCTCACAATTGTTGCCAGGTTTGAGCCCATTGATGCTGCCAGTTTGCCAGACCATCTTGCTGGGGATCGTCCTCTTTTTCTCTGACCCTCCACCTTACCAAACGTGATCTCCTTCTCCAGTTACTGATCCCTCCTGACAATATGTCTGAAGGATGAGAGACGAAGTTTGGCCATCCTGATCTCTAAGAGCACTCTGGCTGCACTTCTTCCAACACAATCTATTGATTCTCTTGGCAGCCCATGGCACTTTCAGTATTCCCCTCCAACACCATAACTCAAAAGCATCAATTCTTCTACGGTCTTCCTTATTCACTGTCCAGCTTTTGCATGCGTATGAGGTTATTGAAAATACCATGGTTTGGGTCAGGTGCATCTTAGTCCTCAGGCTGACGTCTTTGCTCTTCAACACTTTAAAAAGGTCTTGTGCAGCAGATTTGCCTAATGCAGTACATCATTTGATCTCTTGACTACTACATCCATGAGTGTTGATAGTTGATCCAAGAAGAATGTAGTCCTTGACAACTTCAATCTTTTCTCCATTTATAGAGATTTTGTTTATTGGTTCAGTGGTGAGGATTTTTGTTTTCTTTACATTGAAATGCAATCCATACTGAAAAGATCTTTGATCTTTATCAGTAAATATTTTAAGTCTGCTTCACTTTTAGCCAGCAAGGTTGTATCATCTGCATATCACAATTTGTTAATGAGTCTTCCTCCAATCCTGATGCCACGTTTTTCTTCATAGACCCCAGCTTCTCGGATTATTTGCTCAGCATAAAGGTTGAATAAGTATGGTGAAAGAATACTCATATGTAAATTGAGCTTGAAGCTGAAGAAAGTTAAAACAAGATCACGAGAGCTGAAATATGACCTTGAATGCATCCCATCTGAATTTAGAGACCACTCCAAGAACAGATTTGATGCCTTAAACATTAAAGACCAAAGATCTTAAGAGCTTTAAAATGACATCAAGAACATCATACTAAAGGAAAGCAAAAGGTCATTAAAAAACAGGAATAAAAGAAAAGACCAAATGGATGTCAGAAGAGACTCTGAAACTTGTTCACCAGCATAGAGTTGCTAATGTGAGTGAAAGAAATGAGGAAGTAACAGAGCTGAACAGAAATTTTCAAAGGGCAGCTCGAGAATACAGAGTTAAATATTATAGTGAACTGTTGAAGAACCAGGAGTTAGAAAACCAAAAAGGAAGAACACTCAGAGCATTTCTCAAGCAATAAGAACTGAAGAAAAAATTCAAGCCTTGACTTACAATATTGAAGGATTCTATGGACAGAATATTGAATGATGCTGAAAGCGTCAAAAGAAAATGGAAGGGAATACACAGTCACTGTGCCAGTAAAAAATGGTTGATGCTCAACCATATTAAGAGGTAGCATATGATCAAAGTAAAGGTACTGAAGGAAGCAGTCCAAGGTACGCTGAAGGCATTGGGAAAGACAAGCCTCTAGAAGATATATATATATAAATGATAAAACAAGTGTAAAATCACTACAATTTAATGAACATGACTTATACTTATGGATGTTGTTATTGTTGTTAAGTGCTGTTGAGTCAATTCCGACCCATAGCGACCCTGTATATTGTTTCCAAGGAGCAGCTGGTGAGCTTGAACCACTGACTTTGCAGTTCAAACAACTTTGCAGTCTGATGCATTATTAGCCCACAGTGCCACACTAGGACTCCAGATATATACTTATGGATGTGTTGTTGTTGTTGTTGTTAAGTGCCGTAGAGTTGGTTCCAACCCATACCGACCCTGTACAGGGTTTCCGAGGCTGTAAATCTTTACGGGAGCAGAACGCCTCATCTTTCTCCCGCGGAGCTGCTGGTAGTTTCGAACTGTTGGCCTTAAGGTTCGCAGCCCAATTCGTTGTATGTGTAGTAGCTTAAAATACCAACCAAGAGGGAAGGAATCATCACAGCAAGGATCATTCCCATTCCCTCTGTACACAGGGTTGATAGAAATGGGAGATTTAGACATTGGCTACCTAAAATGGCAGGGAGAAGGGCTATAAAGGGCACAAAGTGACTGGCTTACAAGTTTACAAGAGGGAGTTTAGTTTAAGAGTATGCGGGAGAAGGTAGAATCCCCATTGTGAGTAGTTTTCATCCTGTCTAGATGGGTCAGGTGAAAAGAGATGGGGACAAGACTCACATAATTCAGTAGTGAATAATTGTTATCATGACTAATTGCGATTGTCGCAGTTGTAAAGGTAGAAGTTTTGTAGCCAAAATGGGGCAGTGAGAGGTTGATCTTACAGTCCAGGAACAGAGGACATTGGGACCATCAAGGGAGAGGAGCCAGGAGTGGAGTGTGGGACCCTATTCAGAGAAGCGGTGACGCCAGAGATGGAGGCAGAGATGAGGACGTGGAGAAACTGAGTACCTGAGGACTCTAGATTCATGGAGGGAGAGGGGATGTGTGCTTGTAGCCGGGAGGCAGGCTTGCAGGGTGTGCCCTTTTGTTGTTTAAATTATTGTATATTCCTGAGTGTTTTTGGTGTAGGTCAAAACAAACAGAGGGAATAGAAGCAGATACTGTTGAATGATGATGCACGGAGGGGTTAGTAATCATTGCAATGAAATGAAATATGATAGGATGAGTGTAATACTGATACCGGGCTGCGAACCTTAAGGTCAGCGGTTTGAAACTACCAGCTGCTTCGCGGGAGAAAGATGAGGCTTTCTACTCCCGTAAAGATTTACACTCTCGGAAACCCTGTACAGGGTCGCTATGGGTCGGAACCGACTCGACGGCACTTAACAACAACAACAACCAGAAGAACAGACAAGGAGCTCTGGTAGCGTAGTGGTTACGAATCGGGCTGCGAACCTTAAGGTCAGCGGTTTGAAACTACCAGCTGCTTCGCGGGAGAAAGATGAGGCTTTCTACTCCCGTAAAGATTTACACCCTCGGAAACCCTGTACAGGGTCGCTATGGGTCGGAACCGACTCGACGGCACTTAACAACAACAACAACCAGAAGAACTGGTAAGGAGCTCTGGTAGCGTAGTGGTTACGAATCGGGCTGCGAACCTTAAGGTCAGCGGTTTGAAACTACCAGCTGCTTCGCGGGAGAAAGATGAGGCTTTCTACTCCCGTAAAGATTTACACCCTCGGAAACCCTGTACAGGGTCGCTATGGGTCGGAACCGACTCGACGGCACTTAACAACAACAACAACCAGAAGAACTGGTAAGGAGCTCTGGTAGCGTAGTGGTTACGAATCGGGCTGCGAACCTTAAGGTCAGCGGTTTGAAACTACCAGCTGCTTCGCGGGAGAAAGATGAGGCTTTCTACTCCCGTAAAGATTTACACCCTCGGAAACCCTGTACAGGGTTGCTATGGGTCGGAACCGACTCGATGGCACTTAACAACAACAACAAACTTTACTTAATTCACAAAACTTTTAAAAATTGAAACAAAACAAGCCTCTAGGAATTCACAGAATACAAATTGAAATGTTTCAACAAACTGAGGCAGCACTGGAGGCACTCACTCATCTATGCCAAAAAATTAAGACAGCTTACCTGGCCAACTGATTAGAAGAGATCCATATTTGTACCCATTCCAAAGAGAGGTGACCCAACGGAATGTGGAAATCATTGAGCAATATCATTAATATCACATGCAAGCAAAATTTTGCTAAAGGTAATTTAGATATGGTTGCCACCATACATTGACAGGGAACTACCAGAGGAGAACATACAGTGAGGGTTATGATTGTTGGTGTCAGATGGATCATGGCTGAACGCAGAGAATACTAGAAAGATGTTTACCTTTGCTTTATTGACTATTCAATGACTTTGAATTATGTGGATCATAACAAGCTGTAGATACATTGTGGAGAGAATTTTAAAAGTACCGTGGACTGCCAAGAGAACAAACCAGTCTGTGTTGGAAGAAGTACTTCCTGAATACACATTGGAAACCAGGATGGCCAGACTTTGTCGCTTATGTTTGGGACGTATCAGAAGGGACAAATCCCTGAAAATGGACATCATGCTTGTTAAAGTGGAGCATCATCGAAAAAGAGGAAGATGCCAGACGAGATGGGTTAGCCTCGTGGCAGCAGCAATGGATTCAATCATAGCAATGATTGTGAACTTGGCGCAATACCTGGCAGTATTTTGTTCTGTTCATAAGGTCCTGTAAGTCAGTACTAACTCGAGGACACCTAACGTCAACAACTTATATATGTGAAAGTGGAGGACCATAGACAAACTTAGGCATTTGGGTTGTGGTGTTGCAGAAGAATATTGAAAGTACCATCGACTGCCAGAATAAATGATTCTGTGATGGAACAACTACAGCCACAATGCTTCTTAGAAGCCAGAATGACAAGACTTTGTCTCTGGTATGTTGAACATGTCAGGAAGGACCAGTCTCTGGAGAAGGTTGTCATGGTTGGTAAATTAGATGGCCAGTAAAAAAGATGACCCCCAATGAGATTGATTGACACAGTGACAGCAGCAATGGGCTCAAAACTTACAAGGAAGAGTGGCTAGGACCAGGCAGTATTTTCTTCTGTTGTACATAGGGTAGCTATGAGTTAGAGCTGACGTGATAGCTCTTAACACAACCTATGATTGGCATTGCTTGGTTATATGGTAGTTTTGTGTTTTGCCTTATGATGAGCCACCAAATTGCTTACCACAGTGGCTGTTCCATTTTGCCCTCTCACTAGCAGTGGATAAGAGTTCTAGTTCCTCCACATCCTTACCAACACCTTTTATTTTCTGTATTGTTTTGTTTTATCATACTCACTTTATTGAGAGTGAGTGGTATTTCTTTGTTGTTTTGGTTTGGTTCAATGATAGAATCCTTACTTTCCATGCAAAAGATCCGGTTTCTATTTCAAACCCATGTACATCATGCATAGACACCATGTAAGTTTTAGTGGAGCTTGCATAAGTTTCAGTGAAGCTTTCAAAGAGCAAAGGCCTTTTGATCAACTTCTGAAAATCAGCTCATGAAACTCATATGGATCAAAATGGTTCAATCTGATACCTATCATGAGTTTGGGTATGATGAAATTCCAGACATTATTTCATTTCATTGGTTATGGGATTGCCATGAATTGTGATTAATGATGTGGAGCTTCTTTTCCTGTGCTTGATGGCCATTTTTCTATTCTCTTTGGTAAAAGTCTTTTCAAATTGCCCATTTTTTGACTCAGTTCTTTGTTTTTATCTTGTTGTGAGGTCTGGCTATTAAGCCCTTATCAAATATATGTTGTAGATGTTATTAAGTGCCAGCGAGTCAATTCTGATTCATAGTGACCCAGTAGGGTTTTCAAGGAGTGGCTGGTGGGTTTGAACCACTGACCTTGCAGCTCAAATGGACTTTGTGGTCTAGTGTATAGCTTGCAGTGCCATATTGTTGTTGTTGTTGTTGTTAAGTGCCGTCGAGTTGGTTCCGACCCATAGCGACCCTGAACAGGGTTTCCGAGGGTGTAAATCTTTACGGGAGTAGAAAGCCTCATCTTTCTCCCGCGGAGCAG
>NW_006408633.1:6062087-6064230 GCF_000296735.1 Chrysochloris asiatica
GGTCGCTATGAGTCGGAACCGACTCCACGGCACATAACAAAAACAACAAATTAACCCTGTATACCGAGAGGCTAGGCTTGATCCTTGATGTGAAGACTCCTTCCCTCTCAGTTGGTAATTTTGAGCTACTATATCCATAAGTATAGGTCAAGTTCATCAAATTGTAGCAATTCACATTTGGTTCCTTTATCAAATTTCTTCTTCATCTTACTCTTGTCAAGCTCTGTCATCAAGCCATTGAAACTAGGTCAGATGGGTCTATTTGCAAGTTTGGGTGTTCTTAAACGTCTCCCCCTGACTTCATATCAGTTGGACACTTCACTCTCACCTCTAGGTTTCCATGACTAGATCAGTGTCCATGGACTCAGGAGTTCCCAAGTCTCTCCAAACTTTGGGCCAACCAGCTCTTCCTCTTCTCTGTCTCATCCCTAGGTCAATGGGAATTTATGGAACATAGTTGAACTCGGCCCATATCTTCATTGCTGACTTTTCCCCATTTCCACTCCCATGTAGACAAACTCAGTCAGCAGCAAGTTTATATGCCTGCTGTATTCCCTTTGTGTTTCAGTCAAGAAGGAGGGCATTCCTTTAAAGACTTACAGCCTTGGAAACCCAATACAGGTTCATTATGATTCATAATTGACTTGATAGCTCACAGCAATAATAACAATTAAAGGCATCTTAGGTATACCATATGGATGATATTCTTTCTAAGCACTTGCATGATTAGAAATAATTTGCTTTTATATGGATATAGGATGCTTCGTTTAAAAAATTATCATCAAACCCTGTGTCTAGTGTCTCAAGGGTCTATGTATATCGTATAATGTTTCAGTCCATTGTAAATCCTGTGAAATCTGATCACAGGCCTTCTGGCTGGTGAATGATTGTGTCATCTACAAAGCTTTCTGTATATAGAATTACTTCTTTTTATGGGCCCTACTGAGAGGTGTCTGCAGTTTGAGTCCATTTCCCTGGCAATTTGAGCCCATGTGCCTTGGTACTCCACAGATTCAAGCCTGTCATTTCTGAGACCATGTGATTTGAGGGGATGGATCAAGAAATCAACATCAGTGTATTAGAAAAAAAGCCAACAAAGGTACCACTTACACCCATTTATATTTGTCTATTTGAAAGCTTTGAAAGAAAATAAGGATAGAGAGGTATATGGATATGCATAGTATATGTATAAGTTATATTGCAAATTCTGATCACTTCAAGATAAAATAAATTATATTCTAAACACAAATTTAGATAAGCTGGTTATTTTAATGAAAAAAAGAATGCATTATGGTAATTGTTTTGGTTCAGAACACTTCTAAACTTATATGAACTAGTTTTCCGATGGTTTTGAACTTGTTTGGCCTACTTGGCTGCACAAAAACTACCTGGCAGTTTACCTGGGTTTTAATAGGTCAAAACAACTCTTTTTTTCTGAAGTGATTATACTGTACAATATTAAAGGAACCTTTTGATTTTGAAACCTGATATATTTCTGGCAGCATATGAAGGTGATCTGTTGGTCTTAATGATGCAGTATAATAACGTAAATATATTCTAATCATGTTTACTTTCAGAGTTTTCAAACAGATACATATAAATGGATATATGTAGTCCCTTGGTTGACTACGTTTCTTAACGCACTGATACTGATTTCTTGACCCAGCTCTTCAAATTACATGGTCTCAGAAATGACAGGCTTGAATCTGTGGAGTACCAAGGGACATGGGCTCAAATTGCACACACACATTGTAAAACAAATTAGTTTTTTTAAGTTTTTATTGTAAATTATGTGATAGTTTACATGGGGGAACATATTAGCTATACATTCATCCTATTCGATTTCGTTTCATTGCAATGATTACAGTCCCCTCCACACATCATCAAACAACCAAAGGGTACACTCTGCAAGCCTGCCCTCCGGTTGTCAGCACACCGGCCCTCTCCCTCCCTGACTCCAGAGTCCCCAGCTGCTACATCTCTCCACGTCATCATCTCTGCCTCCATATCTGGTGTCAGTGCTTCTCTGGGAAGGGTCCCCACACTCTACTCTTCTCTCTTGAAGGTCCCAGAGACCTCCGCTCCTGGACTGCAAAATCAACCACTAGCCTCCGTTTGTTACAAAATGTCTACCTTTACATTT
>NW_006408633.1:6064457-6065019 GCF_000296735.1 Chrysochloris asiatica
GGGAGTGATCCTCGCTGTAAAGATTTGTTCCCTCTTTTGAGCTACTACATCCATAAGTATAGGTGAAGTTCATCAAATTGTAGCAGATTACTCTTTTTTTCCCTCTTCTTTCTTCTTCTAGTCAAGTTCTGATCATTGAAGCCATGCCAAGTGGGCACTATCTGAAACTATGGGTGTTCTTGTGCATCTCCCCTCATTTATTATCAGCTGGACTCTTCAATACCCGCAGTAGTCCTCTGTGGCCATGTTCCTGTCTCTGGGCCCAGGAGTCCCCAGGTCTTGCCATACTGCTGGCCAACCAGATCTCTACCCATATTGACAGGAGTCTGTTGAACATGGTCAGATTTAGCTTACAACTTCATTGCTGTTTTTCCCCCCACTTCACCTTATTGGAGACCAGTGTGGTCACCAGCAAGACCATATACCTGCTAGTTTATTTCCCTTGAGTCTTAGACTTGAAAGGGGTTTGCCCTGAGGGGACCTGAGCACTTGCCTTGATGGCTCCCAGGAGAACAACTTGCTTGTTCTTATAGTAGTCAGTCAGATTGCCATTATTATTTTT
>NW_006408633.1:6065521-6066774 GCF_000296735.1 Chrysochloris asiatica
TTTCTGGCTATTCCTTTCTCTCCCCACTTCAAGTGTCTATTTTACAGTAGTAGTCAAGGGAAACCAAGATTGAAAAGACAGCCAAGCATCTTAACATTAATTCCCCTCTTTTACCCATTCAAACCATGTCTCAATCCCTGTATCCCAGAGTCCTGTTGTTGCAAGGTTGTGCATATATCATTATTTACCTCTGACCTACCTAGCCCCTTAATTGTTATATCATCCACCTTGTCCTTCCATTCCCCTCCCCTTTCTTGTGTATTGTCCCCCTCCCCCAGCACCCAAACTATCCTGTGTGTTTCCCACCCTGTGCTCCACCTTTCACTCCCCCCTCCCTCATCTCACCCCATCCCATACATCCTGGTAACCAGCAAAGAATTCCACCCCACCCCCCCCACTTTAGTGTAGGTTCTTTTTCTTAATCTTTTACAATAATGACCCTATGCCGTGTTTCTTCTTTTGTGACTGACAAATTTCACTCAATATAATGTCCTCAGTGGCTTGCAGCTTCTTTGTTATTCTTCAATGTAGCATAATAGTCCATTGTGTGTACGAACCAAAGTTTATCTATTCTTCCATTGATGGGACTTAGGCTGTCTCCATCTTTTTGCTATTGTAAATAGTGCTGCTCTGAACATTGGTGTGCATATATATACTCGTGTTATGGCTCATATTTCTTGTGGATAAATACCAAGTAGAGGGATTGCTAGATCATAAGGTATTTCTATTTCCAAATTTCTGAGGAAATGCCATATTGCTTTCCAAAGAGGTTGGACCATTTTGTGATCCCACTAGCAATGTAGGCGAGCCCCAGTCTCTCCCCATCCTCACCAGCATTTTTTGTCCTCTATGTTTTTGATCTTTGCTGTTATTACTGGTGGGAGATGATATCTCATTGTTGTGTTGATTTGCATCTCTCTAATGGCTAGTGATTGTGAACATTTCTTCATGTTTGTTTGCTGCCCGGAAGTGTCTGTTCATATCCTGTGCCTAGTTTTTAATTGTCTTTTTCTTGTAGAGGTGCTATAGTTTCCTATATATTTTAGAAGATAGTCCCTTGTCTGATGTGTTGTTGCAAAAGATTTTTTCCCATTCTGTGGGCTCCATTTTTACTCTTTTGGTCAAGTCTTTTGATGAACATAAGTTTTTAATTTTTAGTATGTCCCAATCATGTATTTTATCTACTTTTGTTTGTGTAATTTTCAAAATGTTTGGTAGTGTGTGTATGCCCTGTATTAGAGCCCTCACACTTA
>NW_006408633.1:6067474-6069467 GCF_000296735.1 Chrysochloris asiatica
TGGGTTCTTGTAGTAAGTTTTATAGTTTTCTTTGTACGGGTCCTTTGTTTCTCTGGTTACATTTATTCCTAGATATTTCATCCTTTGGGTGGCTATTATAAATGGTATTGCTTTCCTAATGTCCTTTTCAGTGCTGCCATTGTTACTATAGAGGAATCCAACTGATTTTTGTGTGTTAATCTTAAACCCTGCTACTTTGCTGAGTCTTCTAATGATGTTTAGTAGCTTGTTAACTGAGTCTTTGGGGTTCTCTGTGTAGAGGATCATATCATCTGCAAATAGTTTTATTTCCTCTCTGCCAATTTGGATGCCTTTAATTTCCCTATCTTGCTGTATAGCTCTTGCTAAGACTTCCGGCACAATATTGAATAGGAGTGTGACAAACGGCATCTTTGTCTGGTTCGTGTTCGCAGAGGAACGGCTTTCATTTTCTCTCCATTGAGAATTAGTAATGTAGGCTGTTGGTTTTGTCTATATGCTCTTAATTATGTTGAGGAATTTCCCTTGAATTCCTTCTTTGTTGAGTGTTTTTATCAGGAATGGATGTTGGATTTTGTCAAATGCTTTTTCTGTATCAGTCAATATGATCATGTGATTTTTTTTCTTTTTTCTTATTTATATGGTAGATTACATTGATTGTTTTTCTGATGTTTTACCATCCTTGCAGCCCTGATATGAATCCCATGTGGTCATGATGTATTATTTTTTTGATGTGCTGCTGGATTCTGTTGGCTAGGATTTTGTTGAGATTTTTTGCATCTGTGTTGATGAGGGATATTGGTCTGTAATTTTCTTTCTTAGTGATGTTCTTCCCTGGTTTTGATATGAGGGTTATGCTTGCTTCATAAAATATAGTAGGAAGTTTTCTATTCTCTTTTATATTCTGTAATAATTTGAGTAGAATTGGTGACAGCTCTTCCCTGAATGTTTGGTAGAACTCACCAGTGAAGCCATCTGGGCTTGAACTTATTTTGGTTGGGAGTTTTTTGATGACCTGATCAATATCTTCTTTTGTTATGGGTCTGTTCAAGTTTTCTACTTCACTTTATGTAAGTTTAGGTAGGTCGTGTTTTTCTAAAAGTGTATCCAGCTCTTATAAGTTTGCAAATGTATTGGAGTACAACTCTTCATAGTATTCTGTTATTATCCTTTTGATGTCCTTAGGTACCGCTGTGACATCACCATGTGGTTTCTAATGTGTGTTATTTGCGTCTTCTCTCTCTTTTCTTTTGTTAGGTTTGCTAATGTTATTAATCGTTTCAAAGACCCAGCTTCTTGTCCTCTTGATTATTTCTATAGTTTTTCTGTTTTCTATCTCATTTATTTCTGTTCTGATCTTTGTATTTCTTTTCTTTTGGTGACTGTGTGTTCCCTCTGTTGTTCTGTTTCTAATTGTTGTAGATTCTGTGTTAATGTGTTAATTTTTGTTCTTCTTTTTGTATGTGCACATTTATCGCAATAAACTGTCTTCTCAGCACCTCTTTCGCTGTGTCCCAATGATTTTGGTATTTGTATTTTCATTCTCATTTGTTCCTAGTAATTTTGTGAGTTCACATTTAATTTCTTCTGTTACCCAGTCACTTTTCAGCAGGGTATTACTCAGTTTCCATATATTAAACTTTATTTCGTTGGTGTTCTTATTGTTGATTTTTAGTTTTATAGCATTACAGTCTATATTTAAAAAATTTTTTTGGTAGTATTTTGATGTTTGTAAATTTTGGAGCATTCCTTTGTGACCTAACACATGGTCAATTGTGGAGAATGTTCTCTGTGCACTGTAAAAGAATGTGTATTGTGCTGTTGTTGGGTTGAATGCTTTGTACACATCTATGAGATGAAGTTTGTTGATTGTGCTGTTTAGTTCCTCTGTAATTTTGTCTAGTTTCTTTCTGGTTGCTCTGTTCCTTTCCGAAACTGGCATACTAAAATCTCCAACTATAAGTGTAGATTTATCTATTTCTTCTTTCATTTCTAGTAGGGGGTTCCTTTATAT
>NW_006408633.1:6070572-6072111 GCF_000296735.1 Chrysochloris asiatica
TAAAATTCATCACACCTCTTTTTTCATATGTCACTTTGTGGTTTTTAGTGCTGTATCACTATATCAGCCTGGTTGTGGCCTCGTCCTCTGATCTGAACCCACCCCGAGGGGCCTCACAGGGAGCGTCCCACATCCTGATCAATTCAGAAATCGCCGTATTTCCCTTCCACATAAATGTGTCCACCAGTGGGGTGTGGAAAACTGACACTTGCACCTTATACTAGATCCAAACACTGGAGCTGCTCCGGCAAAATGCCTTCTCTGGTTTTTCCGTGTCTCCTCTGAGGAGCCTCTCCAACCTGTCTCTACAAAGTAATTTCAAGTTTGTCAATATCTTGTAAGCCAGCCTTTAGTCTATCTTGCTGAATATTTTATGAGATTAAATAATCAGATCTCATAGCAGGTCCCTGAATGTTTATTTTGGTTATTGTTAAGTGCTGTCGAGTTGGTTCCGATTCATAGCAACCCTCTATTTCCACGGAGTTTTAATTACCACACTTGTGGTTCAAACCAACCTTGTGATCCAGTGCTTTATCTTAACGCGCAACCCTAGGAGTTTTTATAGCACAAACAAAATTATATACTTCTTTTAGGTTCAGATAAGTGCGTCCCTTTTTTTCTGAGAATGTATTTCAGAACTATATGTACACTTGGCTATTTGAAAAAAAAAATAGAGTATTTTAATAGACACAAAGTTTGGAGTTAATTCATCTTATGTGGCCTCTGCACTTATAAATTATACCATTTTCGTATCTGATGACTAGCACATTAACCAGTTGTACCAAAAGGAAAATAGGTTTTCATGTTCATTTGGGCATTAAACTAATGTACTTTTGTCCTTCACAAAAGCATTCAATGTACCTGTTGTTGCCATATAACACTAAAGTTAGACTCCCAGTTGTAGCAATGCATACAGCCTAAATAGCCATTCACATTATTGATTTATTTTTACTGTCTTGTGCATTATGAAAGGAAAAGATGGCTAAGCATTCTTGTTTCTTTTTGTGAGCTAAAATTGTCAGCTGTCTCTGGGGCACTGTGGTTGTGTGGCAGTAGTTATATAAATATATGTATATATTTCTATTAATATATTAATATGTTAGATAGTTATATGTGTACATATATATATTAACATATCAAGTTATTCTTTAACTTTTCATATTCTGCAGATGGTCGTTTATTTTTTCTTTACCAGGGAGTGACTCTCTAGTCATGATATGTAATAAGTAGAATAGTGGTCTTTCTAAGATGCCCATGTCATAATTCCTGTAACCTGTGACTATGTTAAGTTACCTGGTAAAGATGAAATCAAGTTGCAGATGAAATTAAGGTTGCCAATCAGATGACCTGAATAGAAAATTTCAAATGGCAGCTCGAGAAGACAAAGTATTATTTTGAAATGTGCAAAGACCGGAATTAGAAAACCAAAAGGGAGTAGTAACAAAGCAATTTCTCAAGCTGAGAGAATTGAAGAAAAAATTCAACCCTCGACTTGAAATACTGAAGGATTTTATGGGCAAAATATTGAATGATACAGAA
>NW_006408633.1:6073701-6074480 GCF_000296735.1 Chrysochloris asiatica
TATCATGTTTGGTAAGGTGGAGGGTCAGAGAAAAAGAGGAAGACCCCCAGTGAGATGGATTGGCAAAGTGGCAGCATCAGTGGGCTCAAGCGTGGTGAGGTTGGTCCAGGACCGTGCAGTGTTTCATACTGTTGTGTATAGTCGCTGTGAGTTGGTACCGACTCGATGGCATGTAACAACAACATAGGACAGTTTGCTGGTGACATACCATGAATTCCATAGGATGTAGTGATTAGATTTTGGAAATTGGAAACTGAAGGAGAAAAGGATCATTGAAGGGGATATACAGACTGTGTAAGGATGAGAGCCCAGGTGACGAGGGATAGCCTGGGAATTTGTGGGTTTCTCTCCTGGTGACAGATAAAAGGATCATAGTGAATGATGGAATTAGTCTGGATGGCCTCCCAGGCAGATTTTTGTGAATAGGGTTGGTAAGGCTAATTTATCATTGCAGCCAGTTCTTCAGGGCCTTTATTAATTTTGTATCACCACCATAACAAATTACCACAAACTTAATGGTTTAAAAAACATAAGTTTATTATCTTATAGGTCTGTATTATCTTATAGGTCTGCATCTCACAAGTTGGATAAAGGTGTCATAGGCCTGTGTTCTGTTCTGGAGGCTCTGGAGGAGAATTCCTTTTTTTGGTGGGGGAGAGGGAGGAGGGCTTATGAATACCTTCCTCAGAGATGTCAGCTTGAGGACTAGGGTGCGCCTGACCCAGGCCATTGTGTTTTCAGTAGCCTCATATGGATGCGAAAGCTGGACAGTGAATAAG
>NW_006408633.1:6075011-6079648 GCF_000296735.1 Chrysochloris asiatica
CCCTTTTTTCCCATATTTAATACACAGGTTCCAGGGATTGGGGCAGGGTTATCTTTGAGGGGCCATTATTCAGCCTTCTAGAGTGTCCTCTCTTCCTGACTGTTGATGTTAGTGTCAAAGCCAGGTTCAGGCTGAACAGTATAAATTCAGCCTTATGGTACCTGGTTCACTATGAGCTTTATTCACAATGGGGCTCAGGCTTGGGTTCTCCCTTTACCTTCAGATCATGTTTATATGATCATTTGAACTAGAGATAGGCTTAGGACTCAGTCTCCTCATTTCTGGAAAGATGATGTGGGGATCTTATGTTCTGATGAGACCAGTCCAATACATGAAGAGGGATCTCAGATATAAAATTATTAGAAAAAATATTATTTGACTCATTGGAGAGATAGTCTTCTGTCCTACTAAGCAAGCTGTTGTAATCTTTTTTTAGCTTTTTATTTAATGAGCTTTCAAAAATACCTTATGTTTTGACATTTGACAAGCTAGAGTTCTAATACCTTTTGGCCCAAAATATTGTATTACATGATTAAGCCAGAATCCACTCTGATCCAAAGAGGTCTGTTTCATCAGATTAGCTTGGGATGTGTATCTGGGTAGCATAATGTCAGCTTTTCAGTTGTTCAGAGTAACTGTTATGGAATCAAGAATGTTTTTCATCTTGTTAAAATGTAAAATCACTTATAGTAAACTACTGTTCTCAGAGTCTTGTAATGTTGAATAAGCTGATAACTACTATTTAATTTTTTCTTTCCCCATATATTAAACAATTCATTTAAAAAGTATTTGAATCTTTATAAATTTTTTTTTACATGTAACAAAAATTGTTTAAGTATTTGGGTCTTCTTCACAAGACTGTTGTCTTTGAAATAATTATCTTGCTAGCTATAATATAAATACTCAGTAATCTGCAGAAGCAAGTTGTAATTGTTTTGTAAGTAGTGGAAAAAAACATAGTTAAAGGTTCTTGCTTTGGTTTTATACTATGCTAACACTGCTTTTAATTAATCTTAATGGATTCATGAGAGTCCCAGAACATCTGTGATACCAGATTTACCTAATCTAAATTCCAAAATAGGTCATTGGGTCAAGAGGTTATTAGGTTAGAGAAAAAATTTGTTTAAGCTTTCCATTTCTTTAACCCTAGGTTCTAGAGTTAACCATTAAAAAAATTATGATTTTTATTTAGTAAAATGAAACGATTTTCTTTATTTTATGTAAACAGTACATAGGTAAATAGTCTTGTTACTTCTGTTTCTGTTTTCTGTAGCGTTCTTTTTATGTGTATCATCTTTATGTATTCTTGTTGTTATTAGGTGCCATGTAGTTGGTTCCAACTCACAGTGACCCTATGTACAGCAGAACAAAACACTATTCAGTCCTGTACCATCCTTACAATTGTTATGTTTGAGCCCGTAGATGTTGTCACTGTGTCTCCTTAAGGGTCGTCTCCTTTTTCACTGTCTCTCCACTTACCCAAACAATGGTGTACATATATAGTCAGACCAGAACCAAACCAAAGCTACTGCTTGATTTCTGTTCATAGCACCCCTATAGGACAGAGTAGAATTGCCCCAGAGGGTTTTCAGTATTATAAATCTGTATGGAAACAAACTGACATCTTTCTCCCAGAGTTCAAACTACTAATGTTTGGTTATCAGCCAAAAACGTAACCAGTATGTCACCAGGTATCCTTTATTTATAGTATTGGACAGTTAAAGGAAAAAAAGACACAACTTTCTGATTATATAAATAATGCATACCAATGGAAGAAAACTCATTACTCAGGAATAACAACAACACTTGATCATTTTGAAATGTTTGAATATGTGTTTGAAAAATGTTGATGTCTTTATTACTGTGATTGGGCATTTAGATTCGTTCTGGTTTTACTGTTCTTTGTTAAGTGCCATCGAGTCGGTTCCAAATCATAGTGACCTTGTATAGGGTTTTTGAGGAGTGGCTCGTAGGTTTGTATTGCCAACCTTGCGGTTAGCAGTCCAGTGCTTATCGTACAGCACCACACCAGGACTACCTTTTACTGTTCTAAATAATATTAAAATAAATACAAGACTTTGGATACACTTCTGGTTTTTTTTTTTTCAAAGTGAAGTTACTGGGTCAAGGAGCATAGATATTTTCAATATATCAATATACCTCACCAAATTTTTTTTAAGGAAGGTCATTCTGATTTATCTTTGTGTTCAGTGTTTGTTTCTTGTCTCCCTCACAAAAGGTTGCATACTCCTTGTTATGAAAACAGTGTACGTATGTTGTAGAGCCAACATCGTCTTCTCTCTGCAGTGCTGACATTGTTGACTTCCTGAAACACTGTTTTTTCTTCCATTTCATGATAACTGATCTTTCTGGGGTTCCTTATCTCCCAGTGATGAGTTCTTACCAGTCTGCCTGATAATAGTAGCACTAAGAATGTTGTTCTTCAACCAGTCCATGGTACTTTAAATAGTCTTCTCTAGCACCGTAACTCAAATGCATTTATTCTTCTGCAGTCCTCATTATTCACTGTCCAATTTCCACATGCATATGTAGTTGTTGTTGTTAAGTGATATCAGAGTCAGCTCTGACTTATAGTGACCCTGTGTATGTCAGAATGAAACACCACTGGGTCCTCACAATTGATACTTATGCTTGAGCCCATTGGTACTGCTATATGCCAGTCCATCTCATGGGCGTCTTCCTCTTTTTTGCTATCCCTCCAACCGTGTAATGAAGGAAATTACATAATTTGTTAAATATAAAACAGGTGACCTGCTCTGTAAAACCTTTACTCACTTCACAATAAAAAGGTTTACATTAATTAAATCCTTGTTTTGTGTCTTTTCAATATTACTCTTTTCCTCTCTGTTGTTGTTAAGTGCTTTCGAGTCGGTTCCAACCCATAGTGAACCTGTACAGGGTTTCCGAGGCTGTAAATCTTTATGGGCGCGGAAGGCCTCATCCTTCTGCCACGGAACAGCTGGTAGTTTCGAACTACTGACCTTAAGATTCGCAGTTCGATTCATAACCACTGCGCTACCAGAGCTCCAATGTTAGTTTTCATCAGGTTTTGTTCTTATCCTTTTCCCCCATTTTAAATGTTTTTCCTTGGAAGCCCATCTACTTACCCAGTTCTTTCCTGAATACCACAGTCTCATTTCTAACTTCTTACTGGGTATTTTGAATTGTAACTCAACTCTTAGATATTTACCTTTTGCATGTCCCACAGACAGCAGGCATACAGCATTTCCACAACCGAATCCATTATCTTCACTATTTCTGAGGCATCTGCAACATTATGATTAAAAGGATAGTTCCCACTAGTTTGTCTGGTAACTTCTCATTTCAGTGTAGGGGCAATGCTTCTTCCAGAAGGTTTTCTTAATTTCCGAAAGTCCCTCCTATGTACCACATAGCACTATTCAGAAATTTGCATTAGCATAGCATTGGACACACTTGTATGTGATGCTCAATATACATTTTCTAAATAATAAATATATGAAGTATAATTTAGCTTACTTTTTATTGTGAATTGAGTAAAGATTTACAGAGCAGATCATCAATTTTACGTTCAACAAATATAAATTTATAAATCAGTAGTATTTTTTACTTAACATTTCTTTGATGTGTTTTGTTGTTAAGTTCCTTGGAGTTGGTTCTGACTTAAAAGATTTCCGAGGAGTGATTAGTGGGTTTGAATTGCTAACCTTACAGTTTCAGTACTTATCTTAAAGCACCACAGGACTCCAATGTCTAGCTAGGAATAATTTCGATACTTAATAACAATTTGTTGTCACTGACTCATAAGTTACACTTTTTGCTCATTTTCTCGTTGGATGTTAACCTTTTCCTGAACAACTTATACCCTTTTACAGAAAAGATATTAACCTTTTGACTGAGTCTTTTTATTTTGAAAAGAGGAATTACCAATTATGTTTATTTTATTAAATAATAATAGATATGATAAGTATCTTATCCAGATATTTTCACTTAGGCTTTTTTTCTGTCTCTGTGATTTTAGCTTCAGGATTTACCCACTATCCAGCATTCTGGTTTTAATGGCTTTCATCTAGCTGGATTACTCCATCCCAAAGTACTTGACACCCAGTTGTTGTTGTTGTTAGGTGCCATCGAGTCGGTACTGACTCATAGTGACCTTATGCACAGCAAAACGAAACACTGCCCAATCGTGGGCCAACCTCACTATTGTTGCCACGCTTGAGCCCATTGATGCTGCCGCTTTGCCAATCCATCTCACTGGGGTCTTCCTCTTTCTTTCTGACCCTCCACCTTACCAAACATGATACCGTTCTCCAGTGACTGGTCCCTCCTGACAATATGTCTGAAGTATTACGGCCAGTAAAAGTTTGGTTGTCCTGGCCTTCAAAGAGTACTCTGGCTGAACATCTTCCAACACAGATCTATTGGTTCTTTTGGCAGTCCATGGTGCTTTCAGTATTCTCCTCCAACACCATAAATCAAATGCATCAATTCTCCTACCATAGTCATTATTCATTGTCAAACTTTTTTTTTTTTTCTTACATTTTTATTGTGGATTGAGTGAAAGTTTACAGGGCAGATCATCAGTTTTACATTCACCAAATCATATACCTTGTTTCATTACAATGGTTATAATC
>NW_006408633.1:6081003-6094657 GCF_000296735.1 Chrysochloris asiatica
AGTTTGTCCTGAAGGAACTTGATTGCTTGCTTTGATGGCTTCCAGGCAAACAGCTTGCTTATTCTTGTAGTAGTCAATCATGCTGACATTTTTGTTTTGGATTTTTCCTGATGATCTTTCTTTGAAGATGTATCTTCTGTCATTGTAGCTGTTCCAGACAGGTCTGCTTATACTTTCTAGTGGGAATGTCCCACCTCACTCAGGAGTCCACCTAAGGTCCAATACTCTGCAAAGCTTTTGCAGGAGGCCGATTTCACTGGGAAAGTTCTAGAACCCCTTTTAGATATTCCAATCAGTTATAGGTTGAAGACAGGCTTACAAGTGTTCTCATATTTCCCAACATTCCTTCCTATCCCACTCAAGTGTCTATTTTACAATAGTAGGCAAGTTGTTGTTGTTGTTAAGTGCCATCGAGTCGGTTCTGACCCTTATTGACCCTCAACAGGGTTTCCAAGGCTGTAAATCTTTACAGGAGCAGAAAGCCTCATCTTTCTCCCATGGAGCAACCGGTTGTTTCAAATTGCTGACCTTGGAAACCAATAGTCATAAGACAGTCAAGCATTTTAGTGGTCTTCTTGTCTCTTCCCATTCTGAAATTCTGATCACCCATATGAATCTCAGTCTTTCTTCAGATTTCTTCCTTCCTTTTTCTCATTTTTCTTGTCGCTTCCTAGTATTGAGAGATTTGTCTTCAAGCTTACTAATTCTGGCTGCGATTCAGATCTGCTCCTGTGCCCTTTCAGTGTATTGTCTATTTCTGATATCTTAGTACTAATCTTCTGCATTTCTATTTGCAAGTTTCGTGTTGTCTCCAATCCTTTTATCTATTTTGTTTGATTGTTCCTATAGCACTTTTCTGAATTCTTCTTGTTTTCATCAGCCTTTTTGTCAGTAGTTTGTTGTTGTTAAGTGCCATCAAGTTGTTTCCAACCTGTAGCAACCCTGTATAGGGTTTCCAAGGAGCAGCTGGTAGGCTTGAACTGCTGAGTGGTTCAAACTGACTTTACAGTCCAGCGCACTAATCCACAGTGCCGTACCAGGACTCAGTCAATAGTTTGGGGGTACCTAGATATCATTCTCCTGAACTCTTTTCCATAGTTCCAAACCCTCTTTTTCCTCAAAAGCATTTTCTAGCTTTGTCTGTTGGTCATTTGTTTGAGCTACTCTGTCTTGCTTTTTCTTGTGAACAGAGATTGTATATTGCTTTTGAGGCATTGTGCTGTTTTATTTGTATTACGTTGATGAATGTATGTAAGTGCATTCTTAGGCACTCACCAACTGCCTTCTGATGGATGTGATCAGGAGATGAACTTGTGCCCTGTTTTCTGTTCTTTGTGTAGTTTAGTTCAGGGTGAATCTAGCTGATGTTGGTTGTTGTTAATCCAGTGGATAGCATCTGCTATTGACTCTATTTAGCCCAATTAGTGGGGCTGAGGAGAGGATGGTTGTGGTTGGGTTGTATGGCTTCAGTTACTCTCTCCTGTCAAGTGAGGCAAGAAGAGGAAATACTCGATGAAGCAGAAAAATAAATGGAATGTTTCTATGCCTTCACAGCTGGCTGAGAAATTTCAAGATGGTTCTGTTTTTTGCTTCTTCTTACTCCTTTTCTAGACCCCCTATGTTCATTCAGCCGCTTCTCCTAGTGAGAATCCAAGGCTGGCCAAGGCCAACTTTGCAGATTTGGATCAGGGCCTTCCGGAGCTAGGCTGTTGTTTCAGTCTCCACCCCACTTCAGTTATTTGCACTGTCAAGAGGCCACATTGTTTTGCCCACCTGGAAAGTGGGCCCTTTCTTGGCAGTGTATACTTGTAGAAGTCTCTTGTTGCCAGGGGAGTGCAAGGAACTAGAGAAGAAAAGAAAGAAAGGGAATAAAAAAAATCACACCTTTGTCTCTATGTCACAGATAGGCTTCTACAATAAAAGTTTTTTCTTTTGTTTCTTAATCCGCTCACACTGACTTAATGCTCAAAGTGACTGCAATGGGTCCTGTTGGCCATCCCAAATCAGAAGGCACCTCCTTTCTTGCTGTGCCTGTTCAACTCTCTTGCCCAGTAAGCACTCAATCCACTTATTTAGCACTTTATCTGAAACTCAGAGTTCCTATACCAACCTCTGATTCTGTCTTGTGTGATTATATGTATCTTTGCTACAGAAGGGTCTGTACAAACTTTTTACCTAGTCCACTATCTTTCGACCCCTGTCACATCCTCTTTTAAATCTGACTTGAATTCCTTGTTGACGTACTGCTGCAACCGTTTTTGAATTATGTTCAGCAAAAATATTATTTGATTATTTCCACATTTTGGAATGGGCACAAATGTGGATCTTTTCCAGTTGGTTGGTCAGGTCTTCCAGATTTCTTGGTCTAGACAGGTAAGCGTCTCCACTGCTGCATCAGTTGGTTGAAACATTTAAATTTGTATAATGTTGATTCCTGGAACTTGTGCTTTCAGTTCAGCTTGGCCTTCGATACCGTAGATTCTTGATAATAAGCTATTTCTTGAATTGGTACATCGACCATTTCATTTTGGTACAATGACTCTGTGTACTCCTTCATCTTCGTTTGCTGCTTTCAGCATCATTCAGTATCTACCCATAGAATCCTTCAGTATTATAATTCTAGGCTTGAATTTTTTTCTCCAGTTCTTTCAACTTGAGAAGTACTGATTGTGTTCTTCTGTTTTGGTTTTCTGATTCCAGGTCTTTGTACATTTTATTATAGTACTTGACTTTGTCTTCTCAGGCTTCTCTTTGAAGTTTTTTTTTCAACCGTTTTAATTAATTTATTCCAGTTGCTTTACATTGCGTTTCTCTATGTTGAAAAGCAAGTTTCAGAGTCTCTTTTGACATTGATTTTGGTCTTTTCTTTTGTTCCTGTCTTTTGTTTTCTTCCTGTATTATGTCCTTGATGTCATCTCACAACTCATCTGTCCTTTGGTCATTAGTATTCAATGTGTCAGATCTAGTTTTGAGATGATCTCTAATTTAGGGGAGTCCTGGTATGGCACTGTAGGATAAGCACCGGACCACAGGGTCCGTTAGAACCCCATGGTCATCGGTTCAAACTCAACAGCTGCTCCTTGGAAACCCTATACAGGGTCACTCAACAGCACTCACAATAACAACACACTCAAGGTCATACTTTAGCTCTTATTTTCTTCACTTTCAACTTGAATTTGCATATGAGCATTTGATGGTCTTTTCCACAATTTGTCACTGGCCTTGCTCTCTATTGTCTCTTTACACACATGTCCTCAGTTTGATTCCTGTGTACTATATTGGTAAGGTCCACATAAACATTTGCCACTCATGTTGTTTAATAAAGCTCCTGCTTATTTAAACATGTGATTTCCAGTATCATTTCTGTTACCAGGGCCTTATTTTCCAACTACCAGTCCTTCTTTGTTTCCAACTTTTGTATTATAATCACCACTAGTTATCAATAGAAACATCTTGTTCACATGTTTGATCAATTTCTGACTGAAGGTGGTAAAATTCTTCAGTATTGTCATCATTAGCTTTAGTGGTTGGTTTGTAAATTTGAATAACAGTTGTATTAACTGATCTTCCTTGTAGGCAGATAGATGTTGTTCTACCACAGACAGCTTTGTACTTCAAGATAGATTTTGAAATGCTCATGTTGTGGATGATTGCAATGCCATTCTTCATTTTGTCATTTTTTGCATTGTAAACCATGACAGTTAGATTCAAAATGGATCATGCCTGTCCATTTCAGCTAATATGTTAGAGAGTGGCTCTATAGGATAAACACTGGACTGCAAACACAAGGTTGATGGTTTGAGTCCACCAGCTGCTCCATGGGAGAAAGATGAGGCTTTCTGCTCCTGCAAAGACTTGAAAAACCACAGAACCCTACACAGGGTTGCTAGGAGTCAGAACTGACTTGACACACTTAACAACAGCAACAGTAATGCCTAGGATAGTGATCTTTATGCATTCCATTTCATTTCGACAAGCTCCAATTTTCCTAGATTCATACTTTGTACATTCCATGTTCTGATTATTAATGGATGCTTGCAGCTGTCATTTTTCTCATTTTGAGTTGTGCCCCACCAGCAAACTAAGGTCCTAAAAGCTTTGCTCCATCTACGTCATAAAGGTCAACTCTACTTTGAGGATGCAGCTCTTTCCCAGTTGTATTTTGAGTGCCTTCCAACCTGAGGGGCTCATCTTCCAACACTACATCAGTCAGTGTTTCATTGTTATTTAGACGGTTTCATTGGCTAATCATTCAAAAGTGGTCTGCCTCTCTTTCTTCTTGGTTTGTCTTAGTGTCTGCAGACACCACTGAAATCTGTCCTCTAAGGTGACCCTGCTGAATTCAAAATACTGGTGTCATAACTTCCAGCATGACAGCAACACACAAACCTCCACTGAACCGATGAGGGGTGGTTAGTCACTATTATATCGTGACTTTTTCTACATTAGCTAATGTTGAAACTTAAATGAAAGTAATTCATATAACTTTCATTAAAATTATTAAATCAATGATTTGATTAAAATTTGCTTTTATCAGTCAAGCTTTCTGCGTGTTTTTTCCGTAATTAAAGTGTTTGGAACTATGAATCCTTGGGAACCGTATTAGAGTGTCAGTATCCTGGTTACTCCTGTGCTGCTGTTGTTACTTATTATTGCTGTGGATCCTTCCATTGTTCTGTATCCAGGGCTAGTGTTTAGAAAAGGCCTCAGAAATTTCTTTGCTGTTAATTAACTCATTCAATTTAATTGCCTATAATTACTGACATGGAATTTAAATTCATGTTGATCTTTTAAATAATACTGATCGGAATGAATAATTGGTATTTTATATAGTCTGCCTTTATTATTTTTTTGCTACAATAAAAATGCACATTAAATTCATTACAGATTTTTAGTGTTTAAATAATAAAATGTAATTTTATCAAGAAAAGTGTAAAGTAAATATAAATTTAGGTTAGACTTGATTTTGTCAATGTATATTCTTATTTTAATTTATTAATAAAATCAAAACAAAGTGTCACCACCTGTGATTTAAATTGAATTCTTGGTTTTTCTATAATTTTCTTTTCTACTAGAGACAACTTATAGAATTTAAAATTTATGTACATTTTTGTGACAAAATTCTAAATTTTATATTTAAAAATTTATTTTTAAATTTATATTTCAATCTGGGTTTTTCCCTCTTATTCAAATAGAATTCTGAGACTGGTGGTCAACCATAAGAAGAATACATTGAACCTTGAGTTTTCTGAAGATTCAAAATAGAAAAGGTAAAGTAAGAGTTACGTCAATGGAGGTACCATGAAGTGCCATATGTTTTTTCCAGAAAATTGTATAAAAGAATATAAGTGACTTGGAAAAAAAAAAAAAAAAAGACTGTTTCTAGCACACCAATTTGAGGAGAGTTTTCCTTTTAAACTTTGTCATTTTATGTTAATCCATTAATACAGTTTACTTAGTATATACCAGCTGTGTTTCAGGTGCTGTTTTAGATACTGGGGATACAGTGACAAACAAGACAGGCACTGTCTCTGCTCTCATAAGGATTACATTCTAAGGGGAGGGAAGACAAACAAACGGGGCATTTTTGGTTAATAAACTGTGCAGAGAATTAATGTGATGGAAGTGGATGACTGCTTGTATTGGGTTTAGAAGGGGCATTTTAGTTGGAATCTGAATGACAAGAAAGTGCCAGCCTTGGGAATCTGAGAGAAGAGCTGCACAGGCAGTGGGAACAAGTATGACTGTGGAATGCTCAAGGAAGGAAACAAGCTGGCGTGGCTGGAGCACAGTATGTGATGGGAAATTATGGGGAGATCCAGTTGGAGAGAAAACTGGGGGAGGAGCAGATTTGCTGAAGAAAATTAAGATAGCTGATATTTTAAACATGCAGTAGATTACCTGTAGTAATGCCAGTAAGTCAGATATATGTGATTGAATTAAGAATCAGGTCTAGGAGTGTAGGTTTGGGAATCATTGGCATATAGAGATACTTAAAATCACGTGTCCAGATGAAATAATGTCGAAGGTCCTGTATATTGAGAAGAGGCCCAGTATTAGGCCTTGAGACACGTCAGTGTAAATCAGAGGGGCAGAAACAACCAGTGAGATGGATGGAAAGGCAAGTAAGTATTCTGTCACGGAATCCTAGGAAAGAAAGTATTTAAAGAACACAGAGGTGACCAGCTATGCCACATGCTGCTAACACATCAAGTAGAGAGTAAAGTAGCCACTAGATAAGGCAACATGAATGTCACCAATAACTAATAATAGAGTGGTGGATCTCAGTGGAGTGGTTGGAATGGAAGCCAGCTTAAGAGTGGTGGGGAGCGTGTGAGACTTCCAGTTAAACATGGCAAACAGAATACAGCCAAATCCCATTTCTTCTTGCAAGTGAATTAAAGCTATGAGTTGGAACCTAATCGATGGCACTTAATAACAAGAAAAATGTAATAACTGGAACTGCAGTTTACTTTCGCAGGGCTTGACCAAATGATTTTGCAGGCCTTATACAACCCATGGACTAGATGGTTCCCACCCCTGCTCTAGAGGATAAGCACTGGACTGTGAACCACAAATTCAGTAGTTCAAGCCCACCAGCCACTCCGTAGGACAAAGATGAGACTTTTTGCTCCTCCAAAGATTTACAGCTCCAGAAACCCTGTACAGGGTCAATATGAGTCAGAACTGACTCAGTGGTACTTAACAACAACAACAACAACATATAGAAACTAGGTGAGCAATAAAACAAGTTATTAACTGTTCAGAAAGGTAAAGTAATTGTAGCATATAATATAGGTCGCCTATGAATTGCGTTCAATACTGCCATTGTGTCAGTTCCAATTCATAGCTACCAGATAACACAGAGTGAAATTTCCCCAGAGGATTTCTGAGGCTATATATCTTTGCGGAAGCAGATTGGTTCTTCTTTGTCCATTAGAGAGACTGGTGGATTTGAATTGCTGACCTTTTGGGTATCAACCCACCACTTGGAAAATCTTATGGTAACTGAAAAATATAACCATTAACCAAATTTACATTGGGAGTTTGGAAAGTCTGAATGTGTATGAGGCAAGCATGGAACAGTAAAATGGAGCCAAATTCTTAACCTTTCTTAACAGAATTTAGTAGTTGATAGAAAAAAAGACATTTTTGAGGATTTTTTGAAAGTAGAAGCGGATGCTATTAGTGATTACACTGGCTTAAGAATTACCCAGGAATAACGCAGAAACTGAGTCTGTCCCAGCACCTTAAAATGAAAAGAATCAGGAAGTATCAAAAGATATTAGACATAGGGAATTAAATGCCAAAAGAAACAGTTAAATAAAAAACTGGTCAAAGTGACAAACGGAGTCAGAAGACTTCTAATTTTGTAACAAGTTTTGTAAATCTACTTTAACTTTTTTTTTTTTTTAAGTTTTTATTGTGAATTGAGTGATAGTTTACACAGGAGAACATCAGCTTTACATTCATCCTATTGTATTTTGTTTCATTGTATGATTACAGTCTCCTCCTTGCATCATCAAACAACCAATGGGTATACTCTGCAAGCCTGCCTCCGGCCGTCAGCAAACAGCCCCTCTCCCTCCTTGAGTCAAGAGTCCCCAGCTGCTCCATCTCACCACATCATCATCTCTGCCTCCATCTCTGGCATCACTGTTTACTTTAACTCTTTAAACTTCATATTTGTGTACAATGTTGCTGTTGTTTTTAAGAGTTGTTGAGTGGGTTCTGACTCACAGACACCCTGTATAGGAGCAGCTGGTGAGTTTGGACCACTGACCTTGCAGTTCAAATCAACTTTGCAATCCAGTGCTTATATTATATTACAGTGCCCCACAAGGAAAATAAATACTAAAGTTTATGAGCCAATAAAAGGAAGGATGTTGAAATACCAGTGTAACTCTAACAAGCCATTTTCTTGTAAAAGAGAGCAGAATATGCAGCCTCAGAAATCTCCGTGGGCCTGTTTTACTTTTGTGTTATCTGGTCAGTATGCAATGAAATTCACTTGATGACAATGGATTTGCTTTTCTGGGGGATTATGAACTGACTCGAGGCACTTAACAACATTCAATTCACAGCTGGCCCATATTGTGTTCTACCTGAAAAGTTTGACAACATTTGAAGGAATTTAGGAAAATCTTCTTCCAACAGTTGTTCTTAGTGTACTCAGACGGGCCTATTTCTCTTCTTTCTTTACTTTTTCCATAAATATAGCTCATGTGTCCCCTAAAGTCATCTTAAAACAAAACAGTGTTGTTTGACTCTGTAGAGTGGTTTCTGACTCATCATGGTGGCCCCATGTGTGCAGAGTAGAGTTGCTGCATAAGGCTTTCAAGGCTATGACCATAGGGAAGCAGATCACTGCTTTCTTCCAAGGTGCCTCTGGGTGGGTTTGAACCACCTACCTTTGGTGATTAACTATTTGCTTCACTCAAAGATGCCAGCCAATTGTTTAGCTAAATTAGTAAAGAATGTTTGCCTTGAGTATTGCCATGAGTTCTTTTAGAGAATTACTTTTATGTGATCAGATTGACAAGATCAGTTTAAAAGGTTAGATGAGAAGCTTAGGGGTTTCTGTTAATGGTGGTGAAGTGATTTGGAAAAGCTTATCGTAAGGTGGCCCAACTTGAAGAATGTAATCAATATTACTGAATTGTACATGTAGAAATTATTGAATTGTATGTTTTGTTGGGTGCAGGTTTCTCTCTCTTTGTCTCTCTCTCACACACACATAGCATGTTTATTAGTTGACTAGAAAAGTGGAGATAAACTCTTGAGCTAGACTTTTACGGATATAGGCTTATGTTCAGTTAGCTGGATACCAACTACTTTTTGGAAGAATAGTGTTAACAATACAAAATAGCATAATAAAGCATCAGTCTGTATCTTCTAAACCATTTGGGATCCATTCTCGTAGTTATTGTTGTTAAGTGCTGTTGAGTCGTTTAGAACTTACAGGGACACTGTATTGAGTTTCCAAGGAACAGCTGGTGAGTTTGAACTGCTGACCTTATGGTTCAAACTGCCGTTGCTGTCTAGTGCTTTATCCTACAGCACCACACCAGGACTCCTTCTTATAGTTGGCAAGGCCCCAATTCTTGAGTTTTTGTTTTGTTAGTTTGCTATGTTTTTACCTTTTGATAACTAAGCAAGCATGTATGTGGTATCATTTAAGATTCAAAACTAGCCTTTAAACTGAAACTATTCTTATGTTTCCTCAGATGCTTAAAATCATAATATTTTATCCTGACTTTAGTCCTTTTTGTTTTTGCTTTCAACTCTTCCACTCATTTTCACGTAAGAACTCTCCTAGCCCTGCACAGCTTTGCTTTTTTGTAGTCATAACCACATAGGCAAATATCAAGGGTTCTTCTCTTGTGATAGCTCAGGGAGATACACTGAAAAAAATAGAAGTTTTTAGAATCTAGTGTTCTTAGAACATCTTTAATCTTTTCTTAAATTATACATTAATTTGCATTATTTTCTAAATTTTAAATTAAAAAGATACAGTTAAAGTAGAATTTCTTGGGCCTCAAAGCTGTTAAGATGCTTAGCAAAATGAAAGTAGTTATTCTATAAAACATATCTTGCACATACAAGACCTGACTTATACTTTTAGAAAGATTTTGTAAAATATATTGCAACAGATTTTAGGTTTGAAAAGGTGGAGGGTCAGAGATAAAGAGGAAGACCCCCAGCAAGATGGATTGGCAAAGTGACAGCATCAGTGGGCTCAAATGTGGCAACAATTGTGAGTTTGGCACAAGACCAGGCAGTGCTTCGTTCTGTTGTGCATAGGGGCGATATTAGTTGGTACCAACTCAGTGGCACCTAACAAACACCCACAATCTAGTTTAAAGCAATGAGTTTTAATACCTTGCACAAGATTGGACAGTGTTTCATTCCATAGGGTCGCTGTGTGTAGGAACGAACTGGATGGCAGCTAACAATAGCTATTTAAAAAAAAAAAAAAAAAAAAAAAAAAACATGGCTGTATTTTATCCAAGTGAAGTTCTAAACCACCTGAATTTCTCAAATGCTTTGTCATTTCATGAAGGCCTGCACCTTTGCAAGTCAACTATTACCTCTCCCTACCTTCTAGTCTGTTGCTTCTCAAACTTTTGTACGCATCACTTGAGGCTCTTGTTTAAATGTACATTTTAGGTGGGGCACAAGAGTCTGTCTTTTCAGACACTTGGCAGATGACGTTGATCCTGCTGGTCTTTTGGACCATACTTAAAGTAGCAAGGATCTGGACTGCCTGACAAACTCATTGTCATCAATAATGATTTCTTCTGTCTCCTCTCTCTGATTCCCATGGGTACAATTAATTGTTCCTTTCCCAGTAATGCTATTATATAATAAATATTTCATGTTGTTAAGTTGTTGTTGGTAAGTGCCATCAATTTGGTTCTAATTCATAGCAACCCTGCATAGGGTTTCCCAGGCTGTAAATCTTTATGGGAGCAGAAAGCCTCATCTTTGTCCCATGGAGTGGCTGGTGGATTTGAGCTGCCGGCCTTGTTAGCAGTCCAGTGCTTATCTTACAGCATCACCAGCTCCTCAGATACTTCCAAATGTCTCTTTATTGTAATTACTTAGATATCTAGCTACTTACTCACTTGCAGGACTCCTGATGTAGCACTATAGGATCAGCACTGAACTTCGAACCACAAGAGCAGCAGTTCAAACCTACCAGCTGCTCCTTGGAAACACTATCAGGGTTGCTGTGAGCCCACTCAACAACACTTAAAATAATAACAACTCCTCAATTGCAATTTTTTTCCTTCAGGGACTGTCTTTCATCCTTGTATCCCCCAAATCTTACACATTGTCTAGCAGAAAATAGGCTTTTAACAAATGTTTATTGAATAGATGACACAAGATGATTAGATAGTGTTATTACAACATATTTACAGTTATGTAGTTGTTAAAGCATATAACCTTTATTACAACAACAATAAAGGTTAGCAGTTCAAACATACCAGCCACTCTCTAGGAGAACCGTGTGGCAGTCTGATCCTGAGGAATTTGCAGCCTTGGAAACCATGTATCCTTGTGTGCTGTCAAGTCAGTTTCGACTTATAGTGACCCTGTGTAGCATTTCAGAGGCTGTGAAGTTTACAGGAGCAGAAAGTCAGTCATTCTCTTTCTCTCACAGAGTGACTGGTGGATTAGAACTGCACCAGCCCAATGGTGATCCACTAGACCACCAGTGCTCCTTGGGAAACCCTATGGGGCAGTTCTATTCTGTCCTGTATGGTCACTTTTAGCATAAATCAACTCAACAAGTTTAATCATAATATGCATATGTGTATTAAAAGTGGTTGGTTTTTTAAATTTTGATTATTTTATAATAGATAGTGAGTTATGGACCTGACCTTTTTTTTTTGTAGTCTCTTTTCAGCAGGAAAATAAAACCAAAGCCTCTGTGTGCCCAGTCAGAGGTATATGTTTGAAAAGAATATTGCAGCTTTTTGTACAAATGAAAAAAAAAAAAAAAATTTAAGTCTCTGTGATGACATACAGTATTTCTCAAGATAACTTTGTTTGTAGAAGTAAATTATTTTTAAAACACTAATGGCATTTATTTTTCTTTTCACCCAAGGAGAAGTACAAATGTCTACCACAAGACGAAAACGTAATATGTTATGTTGTTTACCGTAAGCTGTAGTAAAATGAGCTCGATTGTTGACAGGTATGTTCTTAGAAACTCAATTATTTTGAATTATTATAAGCTCTTTTAAAATTCACATGTAGAGTAATGGTCTATATTAAATTGAAAGGAGTTTTATTCTTAAGCATAATTACTATTAGGCTCAATTTCTGTATTACATAAACAGTATAAAAGTAAGTGAGGTATTTCAGCGTTATCTAGAGCCAGAGTCAGCAGTGTGTGTGCCTTGTGTTTTTAATGGGTCTGACACCATAATGTGTGATTTGGGCAGAGCTGTTCAGCGAAAAAAAGAAAAGTGAATGGGCACAGTGGCAGCAGCAACGGGCTGAAGTGTAACAACAATTTGTGAGGATGGAGCAGGACCGGGAAGTGTTTTGTTCTGTTGTACATAGGGTCACTATGAGTCGGAACCAATTCAACAGCACCTAACAATAACAACAAAAAAGCTCTGAAAAAAATTGTGACAGTTCCAAGTAGTTCCTTGGCACCTTCTGAAGTCTTCAGTCACCTTGCCTCTGGTCCGTTTTCTCCTATCTCTTGGTGTCCTACCTCTGTCCCTCAAGCGTCTTAATACTTGTGATTGATAAAGAGTTACTGTAGTTAAGATTTCATTAATTGAAGTCTTAATCTTGGGCAAAGGGTAAATCTCTTTATTTTTTTGATTCAAAGACAAATTTTGGGTTTTTGTTGTTAATATCTCTGAAACTGGTATGCATATTATAATTCACATATCATAGTTTAATCCGTAGCTTTTGTTTTTCTTTCTTAGTGGCACACAAAGTAATGGTGAGTGTATAATCAATTGTGTCTCATATTTTATAAAGTATGGTGACATTTTTTTAAGGGTTAGTTCTTTAACAGGTAATATGCAGAATGCTTTTTATTTTACTTAATTTCACCATATAATAATACTGTGAAGTTTCATAGATGAGAAAACTGTGTAGGTTAAATAACTTGTTTAAGTTCGTACAACTAGTAAGTGATGAGGAATTTTGACCTGACTCTGAAGACTTCCATAAGGGAGTCTTTAAGTTTTTTAGCTAGGATTGTACATGGAAATGAATTTTGGCATCTAACAGCTCTCCTTCTTTTCAAAGAGGTAAAGATATATACTCTACCAGAACTTAAGAGGCAAATCTTTTCCTTTGAGAGGTCTGTCAGCACCACTGCCAATAGCTTGGAGCTCTTGATTAGTTGTTGGGATCTATAAGTAGCCTTACCCTCAGAATGAGCATTTCCTCACTGTCCCTAAGAGGTCGAATATGGTTTGGTATCATGCTTTTGAATAACTTCAGTTCCCATTCTAGACAAGATGACATCTAAGAGTGGTATCTAAGGGTTCAGACTCAGACACTAAAGTTCTTAATGTTGGTATCTCTGCCTGAGTATCATGAAAGTGATGGATCTTTGTTCATAAAAACACACACACACACATATATCCACAGAATTTTTACAAATTCAAGGTATACATACATTGTTGTTATTAAGTGCCATCGAGATGGTTCTGACTCATAGCAACCCCTGCATAGGGCTTCCAAGCAGCAGCTGGTGGGTTCACAGTCCAGTGCTGATCCTATGGCATCATACCAAGAGACCAGGTCTCTGGTGTGACAGGTGGGAATACTCACCAGTATGCTATACTTTGTCTAACAAGGTATATATCGAATCCCCAAAATCCACATATATTAAAAATCCCTGTGACACAAAATTTACAGATAATTTCAATAATGAGCAGAAACTTTATAGGCTTTTGTAAGGCCTGTTCACTAAAAAAGTGATTAGTTACCTTAGAAACTCAATTATTTTGAATTATTATAAGCTCTTTTAAAATTCACTTGTAGAGTAATGCTGCAATGAGTTTCGATGACAGGTAAGACTGAAGAATTCGCACTGACCACCTAAGACAGGCAGCGTCCCCTAAACAAATAATAAATAAGGGGGAAACGGATGTAGACTGTGCAGACCCGGCCA
>NW_006408633.1:6094921-6095502 GCF_000296735.1 Chrysochloris asiatica
AAACAAGTCATATGAGTGGCTGAATGTGAAACTGATGATGTGCCCTGTAAACTTTCACTCAATCTACAATAAAAACCTAAAAAACAAACAAACAACAACAAAGTGATTAGTGTATTTATGTCATGCTCCTCAAGTTTAAGGGGTCGTCACCAGTGCTCTTGACCTGACTTTTTTTTTTTTTTTTTATGTTTTATTGTGAAGTATATGATAGTTTACATGAGAGAACTCCAGTTTTACATTCATTCCATTGTGCATCGTTTCACCACCAAGGTTCCAATCCCCACCATGCATCATCAACCAATCAAAGGGTATACCCTACAAACCCGCCCCCTACACTCCCCCCTCCTTCCCAAGTCTTCAGCACATAGTCCCTCTCCCTCTCTGGATCCAAAGGCCCCAGCCGCTTCATCACTCCACGTCATCGTCTCTGTCTCTATCTCAGGCATCTCTGCTTCTCTGGGTAGGGTCCCTCTCTCAGCTCTTCTTCGTTGATGGTCCTAGAGACCTCCACTCCTAGACTGGAGAATTAATCACTCCCTTCCTTGCTACAAAACGTCTACCTTTACATTTCCAACCCTCAT
>NW_006408633.1:6096146-6096673 GCF_000296735.1 Chrysochloris asiatica
TTGAGTCTTAGTCTTGGAAGGGGGTTTGCATTGAGGGGACCCGACCACTTGTCTTGATGTTTCCTGGGGAATCTTGACATGACTTTTTAACAGTGCTCTTTCCTTAGATCTCCCCATGGGCAGCCCATTCCTGTCACTTAGATTTCAGCTCAAGGTCCCAATTTCAACAAGTCCTTCTCTGACTACTCAATCTAAAACAACTACCCAGTAACTGCACACAATTACCACTTTTGTAAAAATACAACTTCACACACATTTTCCTGTTTGTTTGTTTCTTGCTTTCCACTAGAAAATAAGCTGCTGGAGAGCATGGACATATACGTCGTATTCACTGCTCTGTAACCACTTCTAGAACAGATCCTGGCACAGTTGTCTTAGGACTCAGCCAATAAGTGAAAATGTATAACTCTATTAGATACTGTGATGTTTGTAATTAATTTGTGGTTTAAAGTATGTGTCTTAGAAAATATTTTTTAAAACTATACTGTTTGGTAGCGTAGTGGTTACGAATCGGGCTGTGAACCTTA
>NW_006408633.1:6096778-6103190 GCF_000296735.1 Chrysochloris asiatica
GCTATGGGTCGGAACCGACTCGATGGCACATAACAACAACAATACTGTTTTAATTAAGGGAGTCCTGGTGTGCCATGAGGTCAGTTTGAACTGCAAGGTCGGCCATTTAAATTTAACAGCTGATCGTCGAAAACCCTATGAGTTGGAACCAACTTGACGGCACTTAACAACATTTTAATTAATAAAAATAATTTCAAGTGAATGATTTTATATAATGGCAAATATGCTGACTTTCTTTAGGTAGTCTCTGATCACTTTGAAATGAGATATTTAACCTCTGGTTAAATTAAATTATTTTTTCGCACATGGATTTAGACATAGTTGTTAAGTGCCATCATCAAGTTGAGTCCAGCTCATAGTGATCTTCTTTAGGTACCAAGTAGTATCTGGTGGGCTTGAACTGCTAACCTTGCAGTTAGAAGTCCAGTGCTTATCAAGTTAAGTGAATATGTTTAAAATTCATATATGTAAATAAACTCTTAACATTGTAACTAAACATAGCTAAACCTTGATTTTCTAACATTTATTAGTAAACAAGTTAGTAATTTTTGAATTTGAATTGGTGTAATCAGATAGCTTTACAAAAATTCTAGGCTATAAGTGAGTTGTTTCACACATCATTTTAGTATTGCTATTTTTTAGTGACTCTGTGCCTATTTTTCAGTTCACATTTTTTCTCTTCTAGAGATGACAGTAGTATTTTTGATGGGTTGGTGGAAGAAGATGACAAGGACAAAGCAAAAAGGTAGTTCTACTTGAGTAAATAAATGAGTAACAAAGACATGAAATAGCAAAGAAGTAATAGTGATTTCAGAAAGCCCTTTTCTATAACAATTTAGAGTTATTAGCAAGGTAGAAAAATCTTAGAATATCACTCTATAGTTTGTAAGTTAAAATTATCCTCTGCTTAAACACAATGTGTATTACAAATATGAACTTCACAAAGCAGATAAATTAGAGGTATTATAGAACTATCATTTTATTTGCAAATAATTACATTCATTTAATTGTATTTATTTCAGTCTCCAGAGCTCCAAGCACAACTATTTGTTTACTGATTACTGCTTCTTATCACAGAAGGCTATATAGGGTCACTATGAGTCAGAACCGACTCCATAGTACTTACCAACAGCAAAGATGGAGGGGAGAGCAGGAAGCAGCCGAGAAACTTGAAGCCAAAATTAAGCAGCAGGCTTGTATTGAAATGTAATCAAAAGTAAAGTTTAAAAAAAGATCCTATTTTATATCCATCAGTTAGCAGATACAGTTCAGTTAATTATAATTCAGAATACCTTGTATCTATCTATCTATATATATATATATATTTTTTTTTTTTTTTTAAAAACCATTTTACAAGATACAGTACACCTATTTTTTTTATGTGGAGCTGTATGATAAACATTTGACCACAAGGTTGGTTTGAACCACATGGTTCAAACTCACTGGCTGCTCCTTGGAAACCCTGTACAGGGTTGCTGTGAGTCGAGACCAGCCTGATGGCACTTACCAACAACAGTTTGCATATATTGCTTCTATAGAATAGCAGTAATTATTCATTAAGAATAAAGGATACCTTTTGAGTGTTTCCCATTTGTTTGGTGGTGTTCTAATATGGCTTGATGAGAACATGTGGGCTTTGTTCTCAAGGAGTCCATAGCTTAATGGAGAGACAGGTATGCAAACAAATGGTTACAGCTCTGTCTGTGTTGGAGACTGGAGAGTAGGAATACAGAAGTCCAGAGATGAAGACTATGGGCAGGTCTGGGGAAAAGAAAGGTTGCAGTTTTAGATTTCTGTTTATGAATTAAAGTCATGTTGGCTGAATAATTTTCTCTTAAGTAAGAGTTTCTATTTTCACAAAAAGTATCTCAGTAATATTTACAAAACCTTATAATTTTTGATTAAGTGGAACCTGAGATTTGAATGCAATTTGTCTGACTCCATTTTCATAAAAACATGTCTGCCCAAATGTTTAGTATGTAAAAGTTTCCTTAATAATACATTGAGATGAAAAATTAGAACCCAAATGAACTGAATATTGTTTTTAACTTGGGGGATCAATTTTTATTAGCAGCTCTACTCTATCCTATAGGATCGCTGTGAGTTGGAATAACTAGCATACAACATATCGATAGAAATACATGCCATGTAGTCATGTTCAAATTGAGCATTGAATTAAGCCGTTTTTGTAATTAAATGAATTGTTTTAAAATTGCTTTTTAAATTTCTCATTTCATCAGAGTATCTAGAAACAAGTCTGAAAAGAAGCGTAGAGATCAATTTAATGTTCTCATTAAAGAACTGGGATCCATGCTTCCTGGTAACGCTAGAAAGATGGACAAATCCACTGTTCTACAGAAGAGCATTGATTTTTTACGGAAACATAAAGGTAACTTTTTACTTTGTAAAATGGATGCACTTTTTTATAACATACTGTCTCCTAAAGCATAATGAGTTACAAATTCTGATGCTTAAGAGTGCTGCTTCCTCAGCTTTTTAAAGAGAGAGAATCTATTATCTTTTTAAAAGATTTTCTACCATGTCCTTTTTTTCATTCAACAAACATTTATTTAGTGCCTACTGTAGCCTAGATCCCTAGGATGAATGGTAACAATGCTGGCCCTCAAGTAACTCAAGCCTAAGGAGACAAGCATTAGCAGATAATTACAGTACAAATAATTTTAATGAGTGAAGTTCTTGTAAACTGTGAACTTGCATTGAGAAGCCAAAGGAAAGAACATGTCAAGAAAGGCTTCAACATAGTTGCTTTTTTCTGCTGAGTCTGTCTTTTAAAGTAAATACAATACACAGAGGAAATAATTTGTGTAAAAGTAGAAAAGCAGGGAGAGTTCAGTGTAATTGGAGTACAGAGTTTGAGATGGGAAGTTATGGGTGTCTTTGAAAGAAAAGCAAGAACCAGACCATGAAGGCTTTAAATGTCATTAAAAAGGTTGTTGGGTTTTTGTGTGTGTGTGTATGTGGTTGGTTAGTTTAGTATATCTCTAAGAAATAAGTACTATGTGTTAAAGTATTTTATTGAAGTCATCATGACTAAATAAGTCATGAAAACAAAATTTTAAAAGAAATAACAGATTTGAGTACTAGACATAATAGAGTAAAAAACTTGTAAAAGGACTGCTGGTTTGGGGGTTGGAGAAGCAGAGACAGGTAGAAGAGGCCCCTCGGTGAAGGCATGGAAAACCCAAAGAAGATGCTTTCCAGAGCAGCTCCAGAGTTTTGGATCTAGTATAAGGTGCAGGTTGCCAGTCTCCCGTGCCCACTGGTGGAGAGTTCTGGCTGTGGTAGGAAAATATGGCAATTTCTGAAACGATCAGGGTGTTCCCTGTGGGCCCCTCAGCCTGGGCTAAGATCAAAGGGCAGGGCCACAGCCAGGCTGATACAGTGATACAGCGCTAAAAACCATGGAGTGGCATTTGGAAAAACAGGTGTGACAGATTTTAAACTTTTGTTTCCTCCTGTACCCTGTCTGACCCTCACTGCCCAGCCTGGACACCTTCAGGTAGGTGGGAGCGCACCACAAAAAGGATCTAGCGTCGCACCCACGGTGTTCCCATGGCACTGGAAGGAGGTCCCTGGGAGGAGCCCCGTTGGTCCCACAGGCTGATCTTTTCACTGCTTCTTATGATAGCTGACTCTGAGATCCAGCTCTAAAGTTGACTTGGGCGGGACCCTTTATACCTGCCTTACCTAGCAAGAAACAGCAGGTCTGGCCATACAACCAAACCGTATGTGCACCTTGTAAAACCCTAATATCAAAGGCAAGAGCCGTCACCTATTACATACAAGGATGCAGCTATTTTGAAAATTATGCTGTTCATACACAGATACCTAACTGACCTTCAGAGATAAAAATAGTGGGCAATTTTTCTTCCATTCATTTCTCAACATCTGTCTGCGCACCTCCAAGGTGGTGACTAGAGGAGAGGCTTGAGCGAGTGGACACCCCCACACATCGCTGGAGGTTTTGCTGTGCACGAACACTAATCTGCGCAGCAAAGGTTAATGGTCAGTTGGCTAGAGTTTTGTTTTTGCTTTTGAGTGGTGGTTTTTGTCTCTCCTTTTTTGAGTGGTGGTTTTTGTCTCTCCTTTTATATTGTTTCTGTTTTTGGTCTCATTTTTTTCCTGGGTGTTGGAGCTTTTTCTCCTTACATTACCCAAAAAGAGACAGCAATTGTGGCCATATAACTAAGCTAAAGTATAACCTAAAATATCCCAACATCTGGAACAGTAGGCAAAACCAACTGCTAGGCATTACATGTGAAAAGGGAAGCCTATCTCCAGATCACATCCACCAGGAGACACTCAATAAGTTTAACAACACAGTAACATAAATTCAAATCCACCTAACTACTGAAAATGTCCAAGAAAAAACAACAAAACATCTCAGCACATGTCCAGAAACAGAAAAGAGTAACTGAGATAAATGGGCTGGAGGCAGACATAGCGTTCCCATTAGAAGAAGAGCAGGCTTTGGATCTGCCTGAGAAGGAATTCAGAAGAATGATATGGAGACAAATTCAAATGCTTCACAGAGGAGTGGAGGAAAATAACGAAGTCCTTTTTGCTACAAGAGCAATCAAACAAGATAGTTAGATATTGCGCTGGAAACAATCCAAAACCTGTAAAAAGAGGTCCAGATGATTAATAATAAAATATCAGAAATGGACAATACACTGAAAGGACAAAGGAGTAGAATTGAAGAGATAGAAGTCAGAACCAGCAAGCCGGGACACAAATCTCTCAATACTACTAAGATAGAAGAGCATGCAGAAAAAAAGGATTAAAAAATCTGAAGAGAGTCTAACATTTCATGCTGGACATCATGAAGAGGAATAACTTAAGAATTATTGGTGTTCCAGAACAGAGAGAATCATAAAAGTCCACAGAAGAGATAGTTGAGGATCTTATCGAAGAAAATTTCCCTAACATCTTGAGGGATGAGAAGATAAACATTAAAGAAGCTGAATGAACCCCAGAAAGGATAGACCCCCAAAAGAAAATCACCAAGACATATCATAATCAAGTTCTCCAAAATCAAAGACAAGGAGAGAATCCTAAAAGCTGCCAGAGAAAAGAGAAGTGATACCTAAAAATACAAGCAAATCAGATTAAGCTCTGACTTCTCAGCAGAAACCATGCAGGCAACAAGGCAGTGGGGAGACAAATATAAAACCCTAGAAGAAAACAACTACCAACCAAGAATCGCCTCTTCAGCAAAACTGCCAATCAAATTTGATGGTGCAACCAAAACATTCCAGGATAAACAAGCTAAGAGATTTTATCAAAGCCAATTCAGCATTTCAGAACATCCTAAATGGAGTTATTTGGGCTGAAAACCAACAAGAACAAACAACAACCAGCCATTGACAGATGTGGCAACACTACCCGGAACTCAGTCAACAGAAAGTAGAGTTCAGAATAGAAAAAAATTACAACAACAAATTCAGAGGACCTGTTATGCCAATTGAGGGTCAAAATAATAGCAATGTCAAAGAAGGGAAAAATATAAGAACAGATTACAGATGGTGAGGAAGTCAGGTAGATTGCAGGATACAATAGATTGTCTTAAGTGGAGGGAAAAGTTAATAGAGTATAGGGTAACTCCAAAGAAAGCTAATATGTGCACATTTATCGCAATAAATTGTCCTCTCAGCACGGTGAAAGTGGTGCTGAGAGGACAATTTATTGCGATAAATGTGCACATCCAAAAATAAGAAAAAACTAAATTTAGCACATTAACAAACCATCTCCAGCAATTATAAACAGAGGGAACATACAGTTACCAAAAAAAATAATAATAATAAAGATTAGAGCAGAAGTAAATGAGATAGAAAACAGAAAAAATATAGAAAGAATGAACAGGACAAGAAACTGGTACTTTGAAAGGATTAATAACATTGAAAAACCATTGGCAAACCTAACAAAACAAAGAGGGAGAAGACACAAATAACACACATTGGAAACCACATGGGCGATGGAATCAAAGGAAATCAAAAGTATAATAACAGAATACTATGAAAAGTTGTACTCCAACAAATTTGAAAACTTAAAAGAGATGGATACATTTTTAGAAAAACATGACCTACCTAAACTTACACAGACTGAAGTAGAAGACTTGAACAGACCCATAAAGAAAGAAGAAATTGATCAGGTCATCAAAACACTCCCAACAAAAAGAAGTCCAATCCAAGATTCCTTCATTGGTGAGTTCTACTAAACATTCAGGGAAGAGCTGTCACTAATTCTACTCAAATTATTCCAGGACATAGAAGAGGTTGGAAAACTTCCTAACACATTTTATGAAGCAAAACCAGCATATCAAAACCAGCAAAAGACATCACTTAAAAAGAATATTATAGCCCAATATCCCTCATGAACATAGATGCAAAAA
>NW_006408633.1:6103997-6115819 GCF_000296735.1 Chrysochloris asiatica
ACTATAAGAAGCCAAAAGAAACTTACAAAAGTGGAACAATATACCACGTTCCTGGGTAAGAAGACTTAACATCGTGATAATGTCAATACTTCCCATAGTAATTTACACACATAATGTAATCCCAATCCAGATTCCAACGATATTTTTCAGAGATGCATAAAACAATTACAGACTTTACATGGAAAGGAAAGAGACCCAGGATAAGCAAACCACTGCTTAATATGAAGGATAGGTTGGAAGTCTCTCACTCCCTGATTTCAAAATTTACTACATGGGTACAGTGGTCAAAACAACTTTGTACTGGTACAATGAAAGATAACATTCATCAATGGAACAGAATCGAGAATCCAGAAATTAACCCATCCACATAAAGCCAACTGATTTTGGGGAGGAGATAGTCCAGATGGTTCCGGAAGAACTATAAAGCTATATGAAGAAGAGTGAAACAAGACCTTTACCTCTTGCCTTATACGAAAACCAACTCGGTATGGATTAAAGACGTAAATGTGAATCCCAGAATTATAAAGGCCATCAGTGAAAAAGTAGGGACAAATGCAAGGCCTCTAATACAGGGCATACATAGACTACCAAACATTTTGAAAATTTCATCAACAAAAGTAGACAAAATAGATGATTGGGACATATTACAAATTAAAAACTTATGTGCATCAAAAGACTTCGCTAAAAGTAAAAATGGAGCTCACAAGATGGGAAAAAATCTTTTGCAATGATGCTTCAGCGAAGGGACTTATTTCTAAATATATAGGAAACTACAACACGTCTACAAGAAAAAGACAAATAAGCCAGTGAAAACATGGGCACAGGACATGAACAGATAGTTCACCAAGGAGGAGATACGGGCAGCCAACAAACATGAAGAAATGTTCATGATCACTAGCCATTATTGCCGTTATTAGGTGCCATCGAGTCGACACCAGCCCTTAGCAACCTTATGCACAGCAGAACGATCCAGGGCCAGTGTCACTACTCTTGCCACACTTGAGTGCATTAATTCTGCCACTTGGCTAATTTATATGGTTGGGGATCATCTTCTTTTTCTCTGACCCTCCACCTTACCAAACATGATATCCTTCTCCAGTGACTGGTCCCTCCTGACAATATGCCAAAGTATGAGAGACAAAGTTAGGCATTGTTGTTGTTAGGTGCCATCGAGTCGGTACCGACTCATAGTGACCTTATGCACAGCAGAACGAAACACAGCCTGATCCTGGGCCAACTTCACTACTGTTGCCACGCTTGAGTTCATCAATGCTGCCACTTGGCCAATCCATCTCGTTAGGGTCTTCCTCTTTTTCTCTGATCTTAACAAACATGATATCCTTCTCCAGTGACTGGTCCCTCCTGACAATATGTCCGAAGTATGAGAGACCAAGTTTGGCCATCTTGACCTCCAAGGAGCTCTCTGGCTGCACTTCTTCTAAAACGGATCTATTGGTTCTTTTGGCAGCCCATGGCAGTTTTAGTATTCTCCGCCAACACCATAACTCAAAAGCATCAAGTCTTCTACATTCTTCCTTATTCACTCTCCAGCTTCCGCATGCATTATGAGTTTATTGAAAATACCAAGACTTGGGTTTAGGTGCACCTTAGACCTCAAGCTGATATCTTTGCTCTTCAACACTTGACAGACACAAGTTTTGTGCAGCAGATTTGCCTAATGCAGTATGTCGTATGATTTCTTGACTGCTGCTTCCACGAGTGTTGATAGTTGATCCAAGAAGAATGAAGTCCTTGACAACATTAATCTTTTCTCCATTGAAATGCATGTTGTTTATTGGTCCAGTGATAAGGACTTTTGTTTTCTTTACATTGAGATGTAATCCATACCGAAGGCTGTGTTCTTTGAGTTTCATCAGTAAATGTTTTAAGTCCTCTTCACTTTCAGCAAGCAAGGTTGTATTATCTGCATATTGCAGGTTGTTAATGAGTATTCCTCCAATTCAGGTGGGATATATTCTAAGTCAAGGAACTCTGGTAGCTTAGTGGTTATGAATCGGGCTGCGAACCGCAATGTCAGCAGTTCCAAACTACCAGCTGTTCTGCAGGAGAAAGATGAGGCTTTCTGCTCCCTTAAAGATTTACAGACTCGGAAACCCTGTGCAGAGCCACTATGAGTCAGAACCGACTCCACAGCACATAACAACAACAACAACAATATTCAAGGTCATATTTTGGCTCTTGTGGACTGGTTTTCATTTTCCTCATTGTCAGTTTGAATTTGCATATGAGTCATTGATGGTCTGTTCCACAGTCTGCCCCTGACCTGGTTTTGACTGATGATATAGAGCTTTTCCATCATCTCTTTCCCCATATGTAGTCAATTTGATTTCTATGTGTTCCATGTGGTAAGGTCCATGTGTATAATCGTCTCTTATGCTGTCTAAAGAAGGTATTTGAAATTTACAAATCATTGGTTTTGCAGAATTCTATCATGTGTTCTCCAGGATCATTTCTATCACCAAGGCCATATTTCCTTCCTCTTTGCCCCCAACCTTTGCATACCAATTACCAGTAATGATCAGTACATCTTGATTGCATGTTTGATCAATTCAAATTGAAGAAGTTGATAGAATTCTTCTATTTCATCCTCACAGGCTTTAGTGGTTGGTGCATAAATTTGAAAAATAGTGGTATTAGCTGGGCTCCCCTGTAGGCACATGGATATTATCTTATCACAGACAGCGTTGTACCTCATAATTGATCTGGATATGTTCTTTTTGACAATGAATGCAATACCATTCCTCTTCAATTTGTCATTCACGGCATAGTAAACCATGAGGTTGTCAGATTCAAAATGGCCAGTATCAGTCCATTTCAGCTCACTAATGCCTAAGGTATTGATGTATATGCGTTCTATTTCATTTTTGACAACTTCCAATTTTCCCAGATGCATAGTTCGTACATCCCATGTTCTGATTTTTAATGGATGTTTACAGCTGTTTCTCTTCATTTTGAGTTGTGCCCCATCAGCAAATGAAGGTCCCGTGGGCTTTACTCCCATGGGCTTTACTCCATTCGTGTCATCATGGTCAACTCTACTTTGAAGAGCCAGCTCTTCCCCAGTCACATTTTGAGTACCTCGAAATCTGAGGAGCTCATTTTCCGGCACTGTTATGTGACAGGTGTTTCTCTGCTGTTCATAAGGTTTAAGTCTGATGTTCTCCCATGTAAACTAGCACATAATTCACAATGAAAACTTAAAAAAAACCCAAAACTTGTAAAAGGGCATTTATTTCCTTCAATTACAAATGAGACTGTGAAGCTTATTCAGAGAATTTGTAACAGTGCTACTCTCTTTACTTCTGCAGCTCCGCTGATAATGCCTTACCTGTCTGGTATGTGCTCCACTGCTCTGAAACTGTGTTGATTACTTTCATTAAATTATTAATGACTACTCTTCTTATTCATTCTCTTCTGTAGCTTACTAGAAATGTAACCCTCTACACCATTGGCTTCCTTTACCCTTTGCTTCTGTTATACCCTCTTTTTTCATCCACCTCCCCGCTTCCTAACTGCTACTAACTTCTTTCCTCCTTTTAAGTTTCTGCCCTCTAAATATGATGTTTTCTAAGGTCTGATCCTTTACATTCTTGCTGTCCCTACGCTCTTCCTTTGTTCTCTCATTCCACAGTTTACGCTGTTGTCTCTCTGGTATTTAACTACTAGATCTTTATTCTTCCAATATAAATTTTTCAATCTTACACATATTTCCAAATAACTCTGGATCTTTGTTTCACATCTTTAAATTCAGTCCATCTAAAAAGGAATTCATTTTTATTTTGTTAAGTTACCTCTTTTCTTCCTGCTTTCCTTTTTCCATTTACATCATTGATCTTTGTGTTACCCAGCCTACAAACTAAGAGAGGTTTGAATACTTTTTGTCTTCTTTAGTACCCATATCTAAGCTGTTACTAGATTTGATTGATTTTCCTGTAAATGTGCCAAAATTCCTTCTCATCATTTTGATTGGCACCACTGCCATTATATTTTACCTCTATAAGTAAAACCGCACCCTCACTAACCTCAGTGCATCTTAAAGCTGCACTCTCCTTGAAATCAGTACCTTTTCATATTGTAGGAGTTAAATTAATGATTGTCGAATGAAAGAAAATTAAATGCATGCATTCCTCCCTGACAATAAAAGATTAATTTTGATACTAAGTAGATCAAATTTACTTTAAAAAGAAATTCTTCTTTGTTCATTATTTCAGCATAGGCCTGTGGTTAACTAAACTCAATGGGACTTGTGGATTTACATCGTCTTTTTAAAATGTATAGAAATGATAACCATGCTGAGGAGCAGAGCTATGTGCCACAGAGTCATAGTTACTGTGCACATTCTAGTTAAAGACATTTTTAATATGCCAAATTTTGGGTGCCAGTTTAAGATGCTATATTTGTATATACTGGAAACAAAAATAAAAATCTCATACTTTCACTGCAAAATATATTTTGTAGAGTATAATCAATGACATGTTGTAAAGTGTGGTCGAGTTCATTCCAACTCAGCAAGCCTGTATAGGGTTTCCAACAAGCAGCTGCTGGGTTTGCACTGCCTACCTTGTGGTTTGCAGTTCAAAGACAATCCTATAGCACCACACCAGAAGTCCAATATATGACATAGACCTCTTACTATTTTTATTCTGCCTTGTTTTAAAATGTTTGAATTTTCCAAAAGGAGAACATTTGTTACCTATAGATAGTTCAGGTGTCATCAATTATTAATAATTTTCTTATAACCAAATCTATTAGAAGAATGTTGCAAAATAAAGTAGTAATAATTATGATAAAATGTGTGCTGCAGAACTATGAGCTCCAAATTTTGACTAGCTCACTACCATTAAAAACATATGCAAGGAGCACACTAAGCAAAATCACTTTGGGAGTGTTATGATAAAGTGTTTGTCCCTTTAATGAATTAAGATAAGTAAGACTGGGAAGAATCTTGTAGCCTGGCAGTAGGTCTGGTGAAAAGCAAGCTGGCTGACCTCCTTGACTTCTTTGTGCCAGGTTGGCGTCCTTCTCCCTACTCCTTAGTTATTACCAGTTGAATGGCAAGATAGGAAGCAAGAAGATAAATAATTATGTCATAATGCTCTGCTCAAACTTGATCTAATCTGTCTTGTTCTTCATTCATGGTAGGTAATAGATGACTTTTATTGTTTGGTTGTTGTTTGTGGAAGCTGGAGCAATTTAGGCTTATTTTGGCAGTACAGGTTATCAGTGCTCCCAGAGAAAAACCAAAGAGACTGGTGTTCTCAAGAGACTAAATCCAAAGAGCTCATCTGCCACATCAGTTCAAATATATCATCATACCAAAACATGGTCCTCCTGATCCTTAGAATTAGAAATGTTCTCATCTTTAATAGAGTGGAAAGAGAGGAGGCAACTTGTAGAACTTTGGTATATCCCGCTGGCGGTTGGAAAATGCCACTAATGTGTCCAATCTTTGTTCACAGAAATCACTGCACAGTCAGATGCTAGTGAAATACGACAGGACTGGAAACCTACATTCCTTAGTAATGAAGAGTTTACACAATTAATGTTAGAGGTATGTCCAGATTTCATTTTTGAATAATTTTCTTTTCCTCAAAAATTTATACAAGGGTGACTTACTTTAATAAAATTTTAGCGATATTTTACTATTGAAAAGCCTATTTCAGTGTAAAATTTCATTGTAAATCTAATGTAATACAATATTATTTAAAACCAAAGAATATTATATGATAAAGCAATGCTAAATTTTCACATTTTCAGTACTGAGTTTTTGAGAGGGTTAATAAAGTCAAAAACCAGTAACTGCCAAGTTCTGAACCTGAGATGACCACAGAATTCAAAGAATAAAATATGCTATTCATTGCATTATTATGAAATTTATCTTAAGGACATTAAAAAAATAATTTAAAATTTACCTTAAAAAAGCACACAAAATAATAATCAGGGACGTATTTTGAAAATACAAAGAAGTGAAATGTACCTTAAAAGCAACTCTTTAATTCAAGTATTAATTTTTAAAGGAACTAAGGAAATAGACTTCTCTGACACAGTTGTTTTAAAAACAAGTCAGTGGTGTTTTTTTTTTGTTTTTTTTTTTTGCTTACTATTGCAGAACATTATAACCAATTTTATATTTTCTAGTTTTTACTCTTTCCTGTATAAAATACTACATAGTTACCCACATGTATGTATGGAGTCCTGGTGTTAAATTGTAGGATAAGCACTGGACTGCTGTCTGCAAGGTCAGCAGTTTAAATCCACCAGTTGTTCCTTGGAAACTCTATACAGGATCACTATGAATCAGAACTAACTTAACAACAATGTCTGTGCACAAACTCCTGATGTAACACTGTAGGATAAGCACTGGATTGCTAACCACAGGGTCATTGATTCAAACCCAGAAGCCACTCCTCATTAACCCTATAAAGGGTTACGAAGAGTTGAAATGAACTCCACAGCACTTATCAACATCAACATCATTTATGCACAAAGAATATTCCAGAGTTTAGTATCAGTTTTCATGAAAACTAATAATAAATTGAAAGCAGAGATATAATACTTCTGAGATAATATAGATAATAGAGGAAAATGATAATAATGAAAATAGAAGAAAGAAAAATTAATACAGAGAATAGTCATATGAAGAATGCAGAAAGCAACTGAGGTAGAGCTGTAAGGGTTAAGCAGTTTACTAACCTCTGAACCTGTGTTTGGGTCTGTTTTATAGGACCTTAAGCATTTATCTGTGTTTGTTTATGTATATGTAATTGCCACATCTCAGTTATCTTTGTTTATTGATTAAATCAGAATTCAGGTAAAATATTTTGCAAATAATGAACTAATTTTCTGATTATGTTGTTAAGTGTCATTGAGTTGGTTCCAACCCATAGCGACCCTGTATAGTGTTTCTGAGGAGTGACTGGTGAACCTGAACCACTGACTTTGCAGTTCAAACCGACTTTGCTGTCCAACACATTAACCAACAGTACCACACTAAGGACTCTGATCTTACTGTAAAAGAAATGGTTAATTGCTGTATTAATTCCTTGTGTGTGAAACAGGAATGTTACTGTTCAAAAATTTGTTGGAATATGAATATATTCTAAAACTTTAATCCTATGGTTAAAATCTGAGAATTTTCCGTATATTAACTGATTGAATCCTTGCAATAGTCTTATGAACTGTTGTTGTTAAGTGCCATGGAGTTGATTCATACTCATGGTGACCCAGTATAGGTTTTCCAAGGAATGGCTGCTGGGTCTGAACTGCTAGCCTAATGGTTAGCAGTCCAGTGCTTATTGTACAGCGCCACACCAGGACTGAGCAAATTGAGATACAAGGGGATGGTGAAATTTGCCTAAAGTAACTCAGCTGCATACAGGAAATAACTTAGTTGGGATTTGTTGTAGGCAGATTGGCCTCTGAGCTCATGCTGTCAGCCAGTGAGCTGATGAAACTTTCCTTTTTAGTGAAAGGTAGCCATGGTACAGAACTGTAAGGAACCAGCAATTAATGCTTTCAATTTGTGTAAACTTGTTTTACAAATCAAATAATCATTGCCAAATTTGTTATTTTTTTTCCTAAGAAGTAGTTTTGCATCCAAATTATATAAATATATTCAAGAAAGAGTGAAGTCATGTTAATATTTACAATGAACGTAAACTCACTGCCCCTTAGAAAGGAAATAGCTCAGCTAATTATGCTTTAATTTTTATTTTATGATTATATTCTCAGTGCATATTATTTAATAAGAAAATTCTTACAAATTCAAAAATTGATATAGTATCTACTCTCATTTGCTGACAACCTACACAAGGAAAATTATTCACCTATAAGCTTAATAAGAAGAGTATTATCTTGAAATTTTTCTTTGCAATAGACTGATAATTTTGTTGTTGAGAATATGCCAGGGATATAAACTGGTTCATAAGAGTCATCTGGTGATCTTGTTAAATGTAGATTCTGATTTAGTATATATGTGGTGGAAATGCAAATTCTTAGCAGGGGGTTGAGCTGGAATGAGCTGGTTTGAAGCCCTGGAGTGTGCACAGCAAAAGATACACAGCTTCAGCTTTTTCTACATGTACAGTTCAGTGACACTGATTATATATATTTTTTTAATCTCTAAATTTGATTACAGTTTTTGAATTGTGCAACCATTCTCCGCCTCTTCTGAGTTGTTCCTCCATCATTAACATAAACTCACTACACTCTAAGATTCCTGTCTACATTTTGGAGTTACTGTTACCTCTTTGATCCCACATAGATAATTCTTTAAAAAAGCAAAATGCTCAAGATATGCTTTTTTTTTTTTTTTAAAACTAGTCGAACTAAATTTATTACTTTCTTTTAAGAAGACTTCAGAGAATATTTTTAGTTTACATCTTAAAAGATTATCTCATGGCAGTAGGTCCTGGGGTTATTCTAGCCCCCATGGCTCCAGAAAGTCTGTATTCCATGTGCCTTCTGTTCTACATTTCCTTCTTTTGATCAGAATTCTTCTACAGAATCTTTGATCAAAATGTTCAGTAACGGTAGGTGGGTACCATCCAAGTTCTTCTAGTCTCATAGCAAAGGAGGCCATTGTTTCTGGAGGCAATTAACTACACATTCACTATCCTTCTCCTATTCTCGACTCTCCTTTTTTCTCTGTTGCTCCAAGCAGATTGGATGACCTAGCCGCTTGCCAGCTTTTAAGACCCCAGACACTCACTACGCACTACTCCATGAACTAGGAAGTAGAGTGGAAGCACTAAACAAGCTTGTTAGGACTGTTAAGCCATAATCCTAGCCCTCCAAACCAAGGAACCAAATTCCATGAGGTTTTTCAGTTGTACGTAATTAATCTCGGCAGGCTACTCTTTTGTTGTTGTTGTAAATAAATCTGTGAAACAAGTTTGGCTCATTCAGCTTTTTATAGGTGTACAACTTACTAATAGCAGTTACGGTAATCAGTTCTGCAACCCTACCCTTAGTCAGTATGGTTTTCCATCATCAACACTCCCTTTTGTTTTCCTTAGTAACCACTGATAATCTTTGGTCTCTGTACATTGCCTTTTTTTGTCTTTTCATATGTGAGGCATGCAATATTTGTCCTTTTGCAACTGACTTATTCACTCAGCATAATGTCTTCAGCCTCCATTTATATTATAGCCAAGATGTATATAACAAATATGTACATTTGTATCAAAGAAAAAACATATTCCAGAGATCATAACATTTATTTATAACACAACAGAGAAATCTTTTTAACATTACATTTTTAAAATGTCAGTTTATTTTCTAAAGATTCTTGTCCCAGTGTTTAAGATCACATTCCTGAAAAATGTTGCATCTATTCATTTTTAATATGTCAAGCAGTTTTACTTTTAGTAAATATTTACAACTACTAAGTAAATATAAATTTTAAAGTTAATATGCCAAAATGGAAGATAGATCTATGTTTGTGTGTGTGTGTATTGCAGTCTGGGCCCCAAAATTTGTTCAAATCTGTGTTTACATACCTAATTAAAGTCTTTCTAAAACCTGTTAATTGCATATGGAATAATTAAATATATAATTTAAGTAGAATATTTTGTTTGATTGAGGTTCATTTGGCTAGAATATTAACTAGTGTGATTCTTGGGTGGTCATTTTTAATCATGTTACATATAGGGAATGCAATATGATTTTTAGCACAATTGCAGTTACAGGCTACCTATTGGAATGTTAGAGCTTCTAGTAGAAGAGACTAGATCATTCAGCTCAACCTCTTCATTTTATAGATAAAATCAGAGAAGTTGCAAGTTGTACAAAGTCAGATAGTTATTTATTGGAAGAACTGGGGCTAAGATTTTAAAGTTCATCTATAATTTATGCTTTAACTCTCTCCACTACTCCATTGCTACCTCCTCCCTCTCCCTTTTGTATCTGTGTTACCTGAGGGCTATTTCGTGCTACACTTGCAAGATTGAGAGTCAACACAGAAATCAGGGCAGTGTGGCCTGGCCAGATCTGTGTGTGAAGTCATATGTCTCTAAAGAAATCTTCAGGCAATCTGTAGTATTTTTTCACTTGGCTGCTGGAAGCTCTCTCCAGTGATTTAGGATGCCCTGTCAGCTACAAGGAGTTATTATTCCTTTCCCTAGAAACTCCATTTCAGTTTTCCTCAAACCAAATGCTAAGCAAACATTGGAGTCCTTGTATTATAGGTCAAAACTCAAACATACAGTCTTCAAGTCAATTCTGACTTACAGCAACACTATACAGGGTTTCCAAGATTGTGTGACTCTTTATGGGAACAGAAAGCCTCATTTTTTTATAATAGGTTAAGTAAATGTCAAGTAGGAAGACCAGCAGTTTTATCTAAAGTGTAGAGAAGAAATACATTTCACAGTCTTCAGTCTTGCATGTTTTTAAGTGCTGTAGAGTCAATTCCGACACAGCGACTCTGTGTAGGGTTTCCCAGGAGTATTTGGTAGGTTTGAACTGCTGACCTGTGGTTCGCAGTCCAGAGCTGATCCTACAGCGCCACATGAGGATGCACTTTTCTGATTTGCTCTGTCTTTCACATCTCTCTAGTCTTTCTCCTCAAGGCCTTTCTCACAGCCCATTCAGTGTACCCCCACCTACTTTCTTGGGACACATTTTTTGTCTGTTTTATAATCTTTGCCCTCTCTGAAAGAGCAAAGGTTATGCTCTAGTCCTGGTAGTGGGGTGAAGTCATGCGTTTTGATTTCTGTTTGTTCTGTGCACAGAAGTAAGTGGACAAATAATCCTAAGAGCAAATGTAGATCCTCATAGTAAGTAATATTAATTTGCTTCTAAAGATGACAGTCTAACTTCACATGAGTAAAGCACAGCCCCTCTTCACAACATGATTTTGATCTTGTTGTTACATGCTGTCAAGTCGATTCTGACCCATAGTGACCTGGTATAGGGTTTCCAAGGAATGGCTTGTGAGCTTGAACTGCCGACCTTGTGGTTGAAGCCAACTTTACAGTACAGTGCATTAACCCACAACACCAAACCATGACTCCGATATTGATCTTACTCCTTGCCAAATAATAATACTAGCATTATTGTCTTAGAGACTTTTAAGAATAATTTTGAGTTTGCTAAAAATGCAAGATCTCTACTCCTCCCCTCGCATTAGCCCAGAATGGGTTTTTCTAAACTGTCCTAGAAGGTAGCCATCTACCCCAGGTAAGTTCTTTCTCAGATACAGTCTTTCTCCTGATCCATAAGAGGTGGGGAGTGCATTTTTCCGTAATGTACTGTGTGTACTACACACATGCTAGGTGCTGTGGATAAAGTGATGAATCAGATTGGCTTAGTTCCTCATGGGTAGTCCTGGTGTGGTGCTGAAGGACTAACACTGGACTTTTAACCACAAGGTGGGTGGTTCAGATTCACCAGCTGCTCCCTGGAAACCCTATACAGAGTAGCTATTAGTCAGAACTGACTCAGTGTCACTTAACAAAGTCCCTTATGGAGGTTACTATCCTTGGAGAGATAATTAAACAAGAAACTAAAATTTAGTATGGTAGCTGTCTTGTTAAGATATACCTTTTTGTAGTATGCTTTCTATATGTTCTATATCTTCAACAACTTCTCCACTGAGTCTCCTTTCCCTCAGTCTTCAAAATACACTTCAGTTACTCATATTAAAAAATACGATAAAAAAGCCTTTCATTAGTAGTTGCTGTTGTTGTCTCCACCACTGTTAGCCAAATTTATGCACCAACCACTAAAGCCAGTGAGGATGAAATAGAAGAATTCTACCAACTTCTTCAATCTGAAATCGATCAAACATGCAATCAAGA
>NW_006408633.1:6122759-6123984 GCF_000296735.1 Chrysochloris asiatica
GACAGACAGACTAGTGGTGGCCGTTTGGTTTTATGTCTATACTGTCTCTTTAAATTTCGATGTTAATCTTGATACAATGCTGATATAATCAAGATACATATAAGATATAATCAAGATACAATCAAGATGTTCTCTCCTAATCCTATCAATCCTGATATGATCAAGATATATACAAAATATAATCAAGATACAATCAAGATGTTCTCTCCTAATCCTATCAATACTGGTACAATCAAAATAAGCTTTCTCAAGATGGCGGCTCCTGGAACAGCTGAGTGTCTTGATCCAGAAAATAATGAATTTCTGGATTCTCTTGCAAATTCCCTGGCTATAAACCCTCCGAACCTCCAAACATACCTTTATATTTGTTACAGAGTTCCAACACCAACTCATGAGTCCTCTTGACCCGGTATTCCGTGTTGTTGTTGACCGAGCTTCTCACTACACATCTGGTAGTGTTGTAGTTACAAATCGTGCTGCTAACCTCAAGGTCAGCAGTTCGAAACCACCAGCTGTTCCGCAGGAGAAAGATGAGGCTTTCTGCTGTGAAAAAATTTACAGCCTCAGAAAACCTGTTGTACAGGGTCGCTGTGAGTCAGAACCAACTCCACGGCACACACCACCACCATATTTAAGAGAAAGTTTCAGAGTCTCTTCTGACATCCATTTTGGCCTTTCTTTTTTGTCTTTTTATGATCGTGGTTTTCTTCATATATGATGTTCTTGATGTCATCCTACAATTCCTCTGGTTATCAATGTTCAGTGCAGCAGATCTGTTCTTGAGATGGTCTCTAAACTAGTGTCTTGTTAAGTGCTGTCGAGTCAGTTCTTAACAAGCCTAATTTAGGGTTCCAAGTATAAGGTTTCCAAGAAGCAGTTGGTGGGTTTGAACTGCTGATCTTGCAGTTAGCAGTCCAGTGCTGATCCTACATTGCCAGACCTTTTGACAAATTAAAACTCCTGGTGTGATGCTGTAAGATTAACACTGGACTGTGAACCACAGGTTGGCAGTTCAAACCCACCAACTGAGCTACTTCTTGGAAACCCATATGGGGTCAGTATGAGTCAGAACTGAATCAATAATATCATCATAATCAATGGTCAATATAATGTAAGATTTATTTAAAATTTTAAATTACAATTTTTAATTTGATTATAAAATTTAAAACTATTTTTGATAAGTACTGCAAAAAAAAAAAAAACCTAAACATTTTCTTAACTCTAC
>NW_006408633.1:6124084-6128547 GCF_000296735.1 Chrysochloris asiatica
CCTCACCACTGGATCAACAAACAACATTCTTATCAATGGAGAAAAGATTGAAGTTGTCAAGGACTTCATTCTTCTTGGATCAACTATCAACATTCACGGAAGCAGCAGTCAAGAGATCAGAGGACGTATTGCATTGGGCAAATCTGCTGCACAGGAACTTTTGAAAGTGTTGAAAAGCAAAGATATCACCTTGAGGAATAAGGTGTGTCTGACTCAAGCCATGGTATTTTCAATAACTTCATATGGATGCGAAAGCTGGACAGTTAATAAGGAAGATTGTAGAAGAATTGATGCCTTTGAATTGTGGTGTTGGGGGAGAATACTAAAAGTGCCATGGAAGGTCAAAAGAACCAAAAATCTTTTTGGAAGAAGTGCAACCAAGAGTGCTCCTTGGAGGCCAAGATGGCTAAGCTTCGTCTCTCATACTTTGGACATGTTGTCAGGAGGGAACAGTTGCTGGAGAAGGATGTCATGCTGGGTAAGATGGAGGGTCAGAGGAAAAGAGGAAGACCCCCAACGAGATGGATTGGCCAGGTGGCATCATTGATGGCGTCAAGTGTGGCAGCGGTAGTTAGGTAGGCCAGGATCTGACATTGTTTCGTTCTGCTGTGCATGGGGTCGCTGTACAACAATAACGTTGTTGTCTCTGAGGTATGGGTGGTGGGTTTGAACTTTGGTTAGTAGTCCAGTGTTTATCCTACAGTGCCAAACCAGGATCGATACTTGGTCCCTTTAAAATAATGATCTTTTTTTCTTCCTTCTAAAGTTCATTGCAAAGGGGTTCCTAATAACAGCTATTTGATTCTGATCACACACTGATTTCTTAAGTCATGGAAGTCTGAATTGCTTTCCACTTTGGAACTGGCTCTTTTGAAAGCAATCTAAATTCGTTTGTTTTCTCATTCCTTATCTTGTTTTATCTCTTTTTACACAGAACCATCTCTCTACATCCCCACTCACCTTGTCAGTCTTTCTTCCACTGACTTTTACAACAATGTATTTATTTTCTCTGGCATTTTTCCTCCACCACTTCTGTAGTGTAGATAATTTTCCCCCAAGGATTCTACTTTGGCATGCTTCTTTCTTTTGCAGATTTTATTTTTTCAGTTGTTACTTCTGGGCCTAGGATTCCCAAATGAAACATACTTGGTATATATAAAGCACAGGCCTGATTTATTATTAGGCTTGTATCACCTGCTCTGACTTCTCTTCTGAACTTTAATTTTACATTTCTCGGTGTTTGACTAAGTTTTTTCCTTCTGTCTTCCTACTGCTCCTCATTAGCTTTTCCAACTATTCCAAAATCCACTTTTCCCTCTAAATTCATTTGAGCAGATTTAGGACTTCCAGATTTAATTTCCTATCATATATAGAGTTTCTCAGCTGAATTTACTACCACTCCCTTCCACTCTCCCCCACATGCATAGTTTCTTCTATTCACTCATATACCTCTTTGATAATACATCCAAAAGGTAGTCAGAGTTCTTTTTGTGTGTCTAAGACATAAGGTATTCTAGTTTGAAGATGTTAGTATCTTCAAATAAGTCATCTATACAAAGGGGCTTCAAAAAGTTTGTGGGAAAATGGAATTAAAAAATAATTTAAAGAGCATTAATTCATCTTCTTTTAGAAACTAACTTTGCAGTAGATAGCCAGAGAGTAATTTTTTTTTTGTCAGGAACATTTAGAAATGCACCAAGATACATAATAAGGTGTGTTATAAAGTGTAACACTAGCATTTTCACAGTTCTCTGGATATTTCCAAATAAGTTACATTAAGTGCCTGTCATTTATGTGAGATTTTTATTTCTGTCACATGAAATGTTTTTTTAATTTTCATTTAACTGACCATTATGTTTAATTTCAGGCTCTTGATGGTTTTTTTTTAGCAATCATGACAGATGGAAGCATAATATATGTGTCTGAGAGTGTAACTTCGTTACTTGAACATTTACCAGTAAGTATGAAACTCCTATGCTCGTTCGTATTTAATACCTCTTTTAAACTCTAAAGCTCCAGGCAGTAGTGTTCCAGAGCAACCTTGAGCAGTGATCAGAGTGGGGAGAAGTACTCTCAGTATGGCTTTGTGTTAGCATGGCTGTTTTCTCCCACATCAGTCATGACTCACCCATTTGTTAGGAACTGTTAATATTTGGCCTTCTCTCTAACCTCTGTTCTGCCAACCTTCTCTGTTCTAATGCTAAATTTTCAGTGGTTGCTTTTTAAATATCCTGGTGAAGGTTTGCAGAGTCACTGAGAAAATCTGAGATTAAATTTCTTCTGAGATACTTGTTACAGTTGGACTTCTGCTATGGAGCTGTAGGATCAGCACAGTACGACGAACAACAAAGTTGGCAGTTCAAACCCACCAGCTGCTCCTCAGAAACCCTGTACTGGGTTGCTATAAGTCAGAACCAACTAGATGGCACTTACCAATTAAAAAAAAATCTGTTGCAGTTAGGGTCACTCATAAATTTCTGAACAGAATTACTATTTAAATTGGTATAAAACGTTAGTGTTATATTTGCATTGAACTGATAATGCCTAATGGCAATATTCATGATGAATATTACTGAAAGGGTATAAAATTAGAAAAGAAATGTATAATTTTGAGTAAGTTAGTGAAGACCTGAATTTATGTGTTTGCTTTTTTATTTACCTTGTGTTTGTGGAGCATCTAATCTGTGCCAGTCACTGTGCTTGGTTCTCTGATTTAATAGGTAGTGTTCTTAACTCTTAAGATGAGCTTGTGGCATGAATGTTCTAAATGCCCAGCTCTGGAAAATACATAGCATTGCATAGTGAACTGCTCTGTACAGGACTCTTTAAGAATCACACTGTTGCTTGATACTGCATACAGAGAATGGGCTCCACGTTTAAAAGGCCAGACCTTTCTTAACTAAAAGCCATGCAATCATTTGCTAATGTCTTTGGGTCACAGAGAAAATGAATTGACTTCACTGCTTTTCTAGCACTTTTCTAGCACTGTAAATCTAGATCCCGAGTCTTGGTGTGGCACTGCAAGATAATGCATTAGACCAACCCCTAGGTCAGTTTGAACCCCCAGGTCAGCAGTTCAAACCTACCAGCTGCTCCTCAGAAACCCTGTACAGGGTCACAGTGAGTTCATAGTATATTTTTTAGTAACAGTTTTTTGCTACTCTGCAGTTACAGTGAATACTTTTTCTTTCATATTACTGATTTTGCTAAATGGTGTGTTATTTGATGATTTGAAAGGAAAAATTGTTTTTTTGAAAGCTAAACAATCCTTGTTTAGGATCAATCACAAGAAAAATTATAATGAGTGGGTTGTTTTTTTGTTTTTTGTTTTTGCTCTTCTTGGGTTGTCAAAAATAATTAAACTGTAATGGGTGCTGAACAAAAAGTTTTAAATAATAGTGTTGCCTTTTTTGTGTTTTAACGTGTAGGTAGTCCCAACTTACAGTGGGGTTAATTCAAAATACTCCATTGTAAGTCAGTTCTAAAGTTAGTTGAATACCTCTTTTTTATGATTTTTAGTTTTCACTGCTGCTTTTTGTTATTAATAGCCTTATAAATCTGAACTTTGAATATCTGCTATTGACTGAGAAGGATCACATCAGCAAATTACAAGCTGTAACATCATATGTAGTACATACTATTAATGGTAAGATGTATGCCAGAAAACAAAATCAGGTTGTCCTAAGTGTGGTTAATTGTAATTCCAGTGCATTCTAATTCAGGAACTACCAGTACTTAGCTATTTTGTGTAAAAGTGAAAATTGGGCTTCTGCTCAAAGGGAAGAAGAATGGGTAAACCCCTAAGTTATTATTGCTGTTGTTGCTGTTAAGTGCCATCAAGTCAGTTCCAACCCATAGTGATGCTGTAAGTAAGGGTTTCTGAGGAGCGGCTGGTAAAGTTGACCCGTTGACCTTTTGGCTAATAGTCCAGTGCTTATCCTACAGTACTACACCAGGACTAAGGGCCATCACGTCAGTTCCAACTCAGAGCGTTTCTGCGTACAGTAGAATGAAACACTGCCTGGTCCTGCACCATCTTTGCTGTTGTTACGTACCATCAGTTCTCACATTCACCAGGTCTTTTTGGTACAGTGAATGTGTATTTCTTCCATCTTCTTTTAATGTTTCCTGCATCATTCAGTGCTCTGTGGATAGAATCCTTTAAATATTGTAACTTGAGGCTTTAATTTATTCTTCAATTCTTTCAGCTTGAGAAATGCTGAGTTTGTACTTTTTTGCCTGCAGGACATTTCGCATACTCATTGTAATACTTTACTTTGTCTTGTCAAGCTGTCCTTGAAATGTTTTGTTCAGCTGTTTATCATTTCTAACATTCATTTAAACTTTTCTATATTTCAGGAGCTCTGGTAGTGTTGTTGTTGTTGTCAGGTGCCATCGAGTCGGAACCGACTCATAGCGACCCCATGCACAGCAGAACGAAAGAATGTCCGATCCTGGGCCAA
>NW_006408633.1:6133092-6143232 GCF_000296735.1 Chrysochloris asiatica
TCAGGTGTTCCGCGGGAGAAAGATGAGGCTTTCTGCTCCCGTAAAGATTTACAGCCTCGGAAATTCTGTACAGGGTCGCTATGAGTCCGAACCGACTCCATGGCACATAACAACAACAATTAATGAAATTGATTTGTTGTTGTTGTTAAGTACTGTCAAGTCGGTTCTGACTCAAAGTGACCCTGTATAGAATTTCCAAGTTGCTACTGCTGGGTTTGAGCAATCTAGTGCTAATCTACAGTACCATACTAGGACTCTAAAACTAATTTTTTGTTGTTGTTAGGTGCTGTCAAGTTCGTTCCAATTCATAGCGACCTTATATACGGTTTCCATGGAGCAGCTGGTGGGTTTGAACTGCTGACCAAGTGGTTTGCAGTCCAGTACTGATCCTGCAGTGCCACACCAGGAGTCTGAAACTAACTTCTTGTTTTTAAGTGCCATCGAGTCGATTCTGACCCATAGCGACCCTTAGGCATGTTTAAACTTATTTGTGACTGATAACCAAAACCAAAAACCTAAACCCACAACTGTCTAGTCTGTTCCAACTCATAGTGACCATATGTTAGGGTTTCAGAGACTGTAAATCTTTATGAGAGCAGACAGCCTCATTTTTATCCCACAGAGTAACTGGTAGGTTTTGAACCACCAATATATTGTTAGCGATCAAATTTCTAATCCACAGCACCGCCAGTACTACTGATTGGTGACTAATAAGCTGGTATAAATGCTTTATATATTTAATTTTGATATTAGGAAGAAAATGTATGTATTTATTAATTTTCTGAGCCCTGCCCCTATAGTGCCTTTACATACCTCTGCCCGCTACCCCTATCTCCTCAATGCTTGAGATACCATTCAGAACCCCCAGGATTCCACAGAACATTTTGAAAATGTAGAGATCAAGCAGAATGGACTGGATCCTATAGGAAATGTGAAGCCACTGAAGTACTCTTGATAATAAATTAGTTAAGGCACAAAACCTGATGTTTGTCAAATTACTACTAATCAGTGAGTATTGATTAAAAGCTACATTTTTGCTAGGATCATAATGCTTAACACATGACTTGCTTTTTTTAGTTAGCTAAAAGCAAGACTTTAAAATTTTTTTTAAGCTTTTAAAGACTTTTGACAATGGCACATGGAACAGAAGCTCGGAAAAGGTGAAATACAAAAGAAAGGACCAAAGTCAAATCTGCTTTGTTTAGCGTGTAGCTAGTTCTTTGTAGTAAGCATATCATTATAGTGTAAGAGTACTTTGGATACACAGTAAGGACATGGCTCTTAGGCAAGCATTAGATCCATTATATTTTGAAGTATTCAACCTAGTGAAATTTACTTTGCAGTGAATTCATCTCTTGAATCATTTTACTTTTTTTTTTGTCCAGTCTGATCTTGTGGATCAAAGTATATTTAATTTTATCCCAGAGGGGGAACATTCAGAAGTTTATAAAATACTGTCTACTCATCTGTTGGAAAGTGATTCATTAACTCCAGAGTATTTAAAATGTAAGTAGTGACTATTAAGCAAAAAATTAAATATTATATTTGATAAATGGTGTTTATCCTTTGCTTTTGCAACTTTGTGACGAACACAAGTTTAACTAAGTTTACATATGCCATTGTTCCAAATATAATATAAGTCCTTGAAATTCCATCTTGTTTGTTATAATGATCTAAATCATGGTTATGCCATAAAATTACATTTCATTTAAAAACAGAAGAACCTGGGAATATATTCTTAATAATTTTTAAAATAAAATCCTATATGATGTGAGAAACATAAGCATTCTCATTGTTCTTAAGTGCTGTGGAGTCAGTTTAGACTCATAGTGACCCTGTATAGCGTTTCTGAGGCTTTAAATCTTTTGTGGGAGCAGAGAGCATCATCTTTCTATCACCATGGAGTGGCTGGTGGGCTCAAACCACCGATCTCATGGTTTGCTGTCCAGTGCTTATCCTGTGGAGCCACTGCAATCCTGAACATTCTCATTACCCACCCTTTTAACCAACTAGACAACACTTAAACTGTGGGGATAACTTTTGTATTTTTAAAAAATTTATTTCAATAAAAGAACCTATTTAGTTTATTAATACACAATTAAACAGTTAGTTACTGGGTATATAGCTAATGTACCAGGTGATTATGCTATTTTTTAAAAACTAAGAACAATGATATAGAATCCCTGTAATCAATATTAATCTGATGTTTCTACTATGTTAATTGGAAAAATTAAACAACAATTCATTTCCTTGTAAATTAGATTTATATAGATATACTCCCTGTGTTTTAGAAAATTTCAAGGTGTTACAACGTTGTATTTAGCTTTTAACTATTAGATTTCTTCTTTAATCACTCTTTTCAAAATTTTTTATTTTTAACTCTCAAATTCTACAGCATACTAGCTGTCCAAGAGTTAAGATACACACACACACACATACACAGTAGAAGTGCTGATGTGGCACTAGACCTCAAGGTCAGTTTGAATTGCAAGGTTGTTGGCTCAAACGCACCAGCCACTCCTTGGAAACACTATACAGGGTCGCCATGAGTCAGAACTGACTTGATGGCATTTAACAACAACAGTATATAAAGGGGGTTTCAAAAAGTTGGTTGTAAATGGAATTTAGAGATAATGGAATTTTTCCATTAAGAATGGTAAGCAAAACCTTTCTTTGAAATGTATCATTTTTTTCTGTTATTTCAGCAAAAAATCAGTTAGAATTCTGTTGCCATATGCTTCGTGGAACCATAGATCCAAAGGAACCATCAACCTATGAATATGTGAAATTTATAGGAAATTTCAAATCTTTAAGCAGTGGTAAGTTAAAAATGCTTCTCTTACAATGTAATTTTAGCTTGGTATTCTTTTACATTCATCCAGAGAAACTAGGACATCAATAAAAAACTGGGTGAACTAACTGGGTATGTATTTCCTATTTCAGTGTCTCCTTCAGTGCACAACGGGTTTGAAGGAACTATACAGCGTACACACAGGCCGTCTTATGAGGATAGAGTGTGTTTTGTAGCTACTGTCAGGTTAGCTACACCTCAGTTCATCAAGGTACGTTTCTAGTTTGGTTTTCCAACAGGGATTTTCAATTATGTACTTATTCCATAGGACTACCATAACAAGTTTCAAACTGGGTGGCTTCAAACCACAGAAACTTATTCTTATGGTTCAAGAGGCTAGATGTCTGGAGGTGTTGGCAGAGCTGGTTCCTTCTGAAGACTCCAGGAGACCAGCGCATGGAACAAAGTACTGAACTAACAGTTGTTGTTGTTAAGAGCTATAGTGCCCACTCATAGCAACCCTGTATAGGTTTTTGAGGAGCAGCTGGTGGGCTTGAACTGTTGACCTTAATAGTTAGGATATGGTAAACAAGGCTTGCTCATTTTGTTTTGACCTTAGAAAATATTTCCTACTGTGGTCCTGCAGGTTAATGTGCTGGACTGCAAGATCAGTTTGACTTGCAAGGCTGATCGTTTGAGCTCACCAGCCGCGCCTTGAAAACCTTATACAGGGTCACTATGAGTTAGAACCGAATCCATGGCACTTAACAACAACAACAACATTGAAGAACTCTGGTGGTGCTGTGGGAAAAACTATTGCCATATTGGGAAAAGGATGCAGCTATCTGCTCCCATGAAGATTTACCATCTCAGAATCCCTATATGCAGTTGCTCTGAGTCGGAATAACTCAGTGGCAGTAAGTTTGTTTTGTGTGTGTGTGTGTTTTTTAACTGCTATGAGTTCTTACTACCAATGCGCATTGCCGTTGAATGACTCAGTGACTCTGTAGTACCCAGAGAACCCCTTAGGGCTTCTGCAGCTGTAAACCTTTATAGAAGCTTACTGCCTTGTCTCTCTCCTTCACGCAGTTGGTACATTCAAACTGCCTTACCTGTCTGGCCACATTATCACCAGGGTTTCTTTGAGTCTCACTACATTTTGTGTATTTTATATACATTATCTCATTTATCATAAAAATGCTATAAGATAGTTGTTAATTTTATCCCTATTTTATATTTAAGAAAACAAACATTTGTTGTTGTTAAGTGCCCCTGTGTAGGGTTTCCAAGTAGCAGCTGGTGAGCTTAAACTGCTGACCTTGTAGTTCAAACAGTTTTACAATCTGGCGCATTAACCCACAGAGCCACACCAGATACCGGGGCGTTAAATTACTTGCCCAAAGCTTCATTGAATAAGTGGTAGAGTTAATACTTGATTCCCATATTCTTTTTGACTAAAATCTCAAGTTCTTAACTACTATAACTACTGTAAAGGTCATTCAGGGACACAGAGGCTGGTTGGAATTGGGGCTTAGAACTGGTTCATTCTAGTTCGACCCCTTGTGGAGAGTTTGCATTTCCACTTATTCCATTCATAGGAATCACTTGGAGATCTTGTAAAATGTAGGTTCGGAATGCAAATGCTCAGCTGGGGGTTAAGCCAGAATGAACCAATTAGAAGCCCTGATTGGAGTACTTTGTTGTCTATGACTGGAGTCTAATGTTTTGCGGGGAGAGTTTGGGGGGGTGGTGGAGTGGCTGTGGTTGGGTCAAGATGAGATTAGAAAAGTTAAGTGGCAGCAAGAAATGAAATTTGTTTCTTTGATATTTGTTTTCTTTGCTCATGAGTTTAGACTTTATCTAATTGGATGAGAAACTATGGGTGGTTTTTAATCTGGGAAGTTAGGTAATCGTATTTGAGTATTACTGAGACAACTGTGGCCTAGTATAGAAGATGAATTGAAGGGCAAGGACACTGTTAAGGGGAGAAGCTATAAAATAGTGTGAGTTAATGATGACAAATGAATGTCTAGACTCTGAAGCAGGAAGATAGATGAGATGAAATAGGTTGTTTAAAGACTTAGCAAGTGAAATTGAAAGGATTTAGTAGTCTTGGTGTAGCAGTGTACTATTGGACTGCTAACTGCAAGGTTGGCAATTCAAACCCACCTCGAAAACCCTATGTTTCTGTCTGTTGGAACTGTCTCAAAGGCACTTAACAAGTAGTGAATTAGATGATGGAAGTGTACTGTGAATACCAGATTTCTAGACTTCTGCCACTAGACAGGTATGCCGCCATCCAATGAGTTGGAACATAGTATAACTGGGTATGGGAAGTAATGTGTTTAAGATTCGTTTGTGTAAGTATCAACTAGGTGAAAAGTCTGAATCCAGAACTAGGGCTTATTGGTGTTTTATGAGTGAGTGAGATTACTTTGGGACTCAGAAGTGCTCTCCCAAAAGCTTACATCAGAGAGTTATGTATTGCCATAATCTTTTATACTAGAAAATTGAAATGTGTTTAAGGAAACATTCTAATTATAAGCAAGCAATAGTCAAGATGTTTATAAAGTTTAATTATTAATTTGTTTATAGGAAATGTGCACTGTTGAAGAACCCAATGAAGAGTTTACTTCCAGACATAGTTTAGAATGGAAATTTCTATTTCTAGATCACAGGTAACTCTATTTCTAAACTCCACAATTCTTGAAGTTAATGATTTGCAAAGACAATCTTTTTTGAATGAGGACTTTCAAACCAATTATCTATTTTCCAAAATATAAAGGCCAAGCACTTTGCTTAAATTACTGATTTTCATTCCAAGTATTTCTTGTTATAGATAAATTACAATATTGATTTTTTCTATATGCAAATTAGGGCACCACCCATAATAGGATATTTGCCATTTGAAGTTCTGGGAACATCAGGTTATGATTACTATCATGTGGATGACCTAGAAAATTTGGCAAAATGTCATGAGCACTGTAAGTAGATTTTAATTTTCTTTAATAACAACTATTCTTGGATCATATAAGCAAAAATCATGTCTATTTTATTATGTTGTTAATGTCCTATTAATAGAAAGTGGGAATATGCAGATTTGTAACCTTATTTGTATTTTTTAAATGTATTTAAGGAGCTCTGGTAGCGTAGTGGTTACGAATCGGGCTGCGAACCTTAAGGTCAGCGGTTCGAAACTACCAGCTGCTCCGCGGGAGAAAGATGAGGCTTTCTACTCCCGTAAAGATTTACACCCTCGGAAACCCTGTACAGGGTCGCTATGGGTCGGAACCGACTCGACGGCACTTAACAACAACAACAACAACAAACAACAATTGGAGTATTTTACTTATACATATGCAATTAATCCAGTAGGACCCATAGAGCAAGTTTAAATTAAACTTGTTCTTATTTTTCCTATTTTATTCCATAATAGTTAGTAACATTTTATTTTTGTTCTGGAGTACGAATGTGTGGCGCTCTGGGTTGTTGTACTAGACTGCAAAGTCTGTTTGAAATGCAAGGTTGATGGTTCAAGCTCACCAGTCGCTCCTTGGAAACCCTCTACAGGGTCACTATGGGTCAGCTGACTCCACGGCACTTAACAACAACTTAACAACAACAATTAACTTACCAAGTTAATTAATCTATATCTAGAATAAGTCAAGTAGATTCCTGTGAAAAATATAATCGTTTATCAAACTATTAGAATACTATTTCATAAGTTTCTATTTCAAAGCGTATAAGTCAGACCATGAATTAGATACACATTTGTTGTTGCAAAGTGCTGTCCAGTCAGTTCCAACTCACAGTGACTCTGTAATGGGGTTTCTGTGGCTTGTAAATCTTTTTGGAAGCAGAAAGCCTCGTCTTTCTCCCAAGAAGCAGCTAGCTGGTGAGCTCAAGCTGCTAACCTTGTGGTTGGCTATCCAGTGCTTCTCCTACAGGGCCACCATGCTCCTAGATAACACATTTAGAGAATCTATGTAGTGTGCTGTGAATACCAGAGAGTAAGTGCTCAGCTAATGTTACGCACAGCTTTATTGCTGTTATTATTATTGGCAGCAGTATTATCTCATTTTGTCAGGCATTGTTCTAAGCACTTGACATATAACGTCTCCATTAGTCATCATCACATTTCTAGAAGATTGTAGTTTTTGTTAAGTGCCTTCTTGTCTGTTCTGACTCTTTAGTGACTCTGTAAAGGGTTTCCAGGGAGCAGCGGGTGGATTTGAACTGAGAGACCTTGTGGTTTGTAGTTCGGTGCTGATCCTACAGTGCCGCACCAGGATTCCTTTCATTAGTAAACTGAAACCATAATCCCAAAGCTTGTTGACAGTCATGCAGGATTAGAATCCAGGACCAACCTTTTACCTCACTGCTGTTCATTCTGTTTCAGGTGTTTGTTCTAATGATAGGTTTTGTTTGTTTCTGTGATCACCTCCATCCCCGATTCTGCTGTCTTCTGCCCTTTAAAGCTTAATTAGATAATTAAGAGACTTTAATTATGATAAACTTGTCTGTATAGAGATAAGAGGAACTCTATTGGCAGAATGGGTTCTGCATTGGGCTGCCAGTCACTAGTCAGCAGTTCAACTCTATCAGCTTCTCTGAAGCAGAAAGATGAGACTTTCTGTTCCCGTAAAGATGTACAGCCTGGTGTTGCCCTGGAGGATAAGCACTGGACTACTGTTAAGTAGCTTGGTGATTTTGGAAAAGTGAATTAATGTTCATTTCCTCATTAAAAAAGAAAAGGATTCCAGACCAGCGTTTTCTCAGGTGTGTTCCACTGAATGCTAGTCCATTAAAACAGCATTTTATGTCAGTGAAACCTGGGAAACTTCAGGATCTCTCTTTCAGAGTATGCATTTATTAGCATACTCAAGGTTTTGAGAAGACTGAAGAAATGTATTTAAACAAAGAACTTCCTGAGTTAATTTAACCACAACACCTGGTTTGTTTATTTTTCGTTTTGTTTTGTTTTTGCTGAACCTTCACTAGAAGGCTTCAGAATTTACAGTCTACAAAGCATTCTTGGAAAATACTGTGCTTAATAAACATGTTATTTGTCTTTGGGCTAGTTAAGGTTTAGAATTAAATGTCTCAGATGCTGTGCCTCAGGATTGCTTTTGAGGGGAAAAAAAACCCTGGTGTAATTTATTATTGCTAAGTTACCGTCAGCATGTTGGGGATCAGAGAGAAGTCAACATGGTAAATAATTTATCCTTCAGCATTTGAAATTTTATTATGGGTGAAAAGTATATAAGATTGGCCATCTCTTGCCCTGCTTGCATATAGCAATAGCCGTGTGGCATTGTAGGTTCAGACTGGACTGCAAGATCAGTTTGAACCACAAGGTTGATGGTTCAAATTCAGCAGCCACTCACTGGAAACCCTATACAGGGTCGCTATGAATCAGAACTGACTCAATAGCACTTAGCAACAACAACAATGATAAGTTGAGTCTTGGTGCTGTAGGATCAGCACTGGACCGCAAGGTCAGTTTGTACTGCAAGGTTGACTGTTCAAACTCATCAGTTGCTCTTTGGGACCCTACACAGGGTTGCTGTGAGTTGTAACTGACTGGATGGCACTTAACCACAACAGTGATACGTTGGACACCTTGGTGGAAGGTCTATTTATTGCTTGGGTCGTTCAGCAATTTCTATGCTGTGTTTTTATAATTAATGTATGTTAGTGATCAGCCATAAAAGTAATTATATATGTAGATTTAAATGCAAATGATAGTTTTTAATTAGAAGTAGATTCTGAATAGCTAACAATATGGATCAAAGAAAAATATTTTTCTTTTTTCTTCTTAGTAATGCAGTATGGGAAAGGCAAATCGTGCTATTATAGGTTCCTGACCAAAGGGCAGCAGTGGATTTGGCTTCAAACTCATTATTATATCACTTATCATCAGTGGAATTCAAGGCCAGAATTTATTGTTTGTACACACACTGTAGTCAGGTAATGAGAATTTCTGAATTACAATGTTCTGTAAATTTATTGTTTGTACACACACTGTAATCAAGTAATGAGAATTTCTGAATTACAATGTTTTGTAAATTTATTGTTTGTACACACACTGTGGTCAGGTAATGAGAATTTCTGAAGTAACAATTTACAATGATTTTGGCAATGTTGTTTTTTATGCATAACTAGTTAATGAACTACAAAATGATATTTCATCCTTTCTATGTACGAGGGGTGTCAAAAAGTTCATGGGAAAATTCAATTACCTTTTCATTCCTTTTTTTAATGAACTTTTTGAAGCCCCAGTTGTATTAGAAGTTTTATGTAGGAATATGATACAAACATTGTATAAAATATATCACCCTTGGCATGCGTTTTGTTTTAGAGCAGAAATGTAGCTATTTTGTGTACCAAAGTCAGTCGTTGTAAAAGAAAAACAAAAGAGATAAGCATACTCTACCTTTATTTAGTTCTTCTTAATTTAAGCACTGTACAGATAGATAATTTTGTAATAACACCTAAAACTATTAAGATCCCTAGAGAATGCAGACTGACTTAAGACAGTACCCTATAGATACTGATTTAGATTCGCACAGAGCATTGAAAATAGTTCGCATTTGTGATGAAGAGCTGGGACATAGCAAACACTGAATGGTTGCAACTCTGTAGGATTTTGAATGCATGACCAAATACTATAATTTCTGTTTTCTTTGTATTTGTAGTTATGCAGAAGTTAGGGCTGAGAGACGACGAGATCTTGGCATTGAAGAATCTCTTCCTGAGACAGCTGCTGACAAAGTAGGCTTCTTACAAGTTGTAAAAAAAAGATTTAATTTTTTCCCAATAAAAGAAGAGAATTTATAGGAAAATTATTTATCTTTTCAAATATTTGATTTTTTCACTGTGAAAGCGGTACTTTACCTTTTTTTTTTTTTTAGTAATTTTCAAAATCTCATGTGATTCTTAAAAGGATTTTCAAGGCCTACCATTTAATGATAGTTAGGTGAGAGTCTTGTGATTTCTGATTAAAACTGTTGTTAAGTACCGTCGAATCGGTTCTGACCCATAGCAATCCTGTATAAGTTTTCCAGTGAGCAACTGGTGAGCTTGAACAGCTGACCTTGTGGTTCAAACTAACTTTGAAGTCCAGTGCATTACCCACAGTGCCACACCAGGACTCCTACCATGTATTAATTGCCTGTTACGTGCTCGGCTCTGGCTAGGTTTGTTGTATGAATTATAGAATGTCATTTACGCATCAGACATAATTTATCTGGTAGGAAATATTCCCATTTTTAAATTATGGAAAGAAGAAAAATGTGACACATTGCTAGAAGCATTACTCAAGAGAGGTTTTATTGTGATGCAACAAC
>NW_006408633.1:6143730-6144953 GCF_000296735.1 Chrysochloris asiatica
GAACTGACTCATGGTACTTAACAACAAACAATACTATATATATGGAGTCCTGGTATGGCACTGTAGGATAAGAGCAGGACTGCAAGGTTTGAATCGCAAGGTTAGTGGTTCAAACTCACCAACTGCTCCCTAGAAACCTTTTGCTGGATTGCTGTGACTCAGAACCAACTCGATGGCACATGACAACAACAACACGATCTATATTTAACAGTAGTGTTTTTAACCTCTAGTATATAAATGAGTTAAGTAGGTAGCATGCCAAGGGATACTGTGAAGAAAATTACTTAGTCAGTTAATCAGAAAACCTTACTAAGTACCTTCTTTGTGAAAGCTGTGGGTAACTTTATGAAGAATGACTAATCTAAAACACTTGATTGTGCTCATGAGGAACCTGTACACAGAACAAAGGTACACTGAATGGTTTAAAATAAGGAAAGGTATGTGCCAGAGTTGTATCCTTTCACTATATTTATTCAGTCTGTGTGCTGAGCAAATAATCCAAGAAGCTGGATTATAAAAAGAACAACTTGGCATCAGGATTGGAGGAAGACTCATTAACAATCTGCAATATGCAGATGATACAACCTTGCTTGCTAAAAGTGAAGAGGATCTAAAATACTTACTGATGAAGATCAAAGATTATAGCTTTCAATATAGCTTGCATTTCAGTGTGAAGAAAACAAAAATCCTCAGCACTGGACCAGTAAATAACATGGTAAATGGAGAAAAATTGAAGTTTTCAAAGACTTCTTTTTTCTTGGCTCCACGATCAACACTTAAGGAAGCAGCAGTTAGGAGATCAAATGATGTATTGCATTAGGCAGATCAGCAGCACAAGACCTCTTTAAAGTGTTCCAGAGCAAAAATAACAGTTTGAAAAAGGGAACCCACAGAATATGAAAAAATCTTTTGCAGTTACACATCAGACAAGGGACTCATTTCTAAAATATACAGGAAACTACAACACCTCTACAAGAAAAAGACAAATAACCCAATTAAAAAGTGGGCGCAGGACATGAACAGACACTTCACTAAGGAAGAGATCCAGGCAGCCAACAAACATGAAGTAATGTTCACAATCACTAACCATTAGAGAGATGCAAATCAAAACAACAATGAGATAGCATCTCACACCAACAATAACAGCAAAGATAAAAAAATGTAGAGGACAATAAATGCTGGCGGGGATGTGGAGAGACTGGGACATTACTGCATTGCTGGTG
>NW_006408633.1:6146646-6157938 GCF_000296735.1 Chrysochloris asiatica
GGGTCTCTTGTGATACAATAGTGAATAATTGTTATCAGGACTGATTGTGAGGGTTGGAAATGTAAAGGTAGATGTTTTATAGCAAGGAAGGGAGTGATTAACTTTCCACTCTAGGAGCGGAGATCCCTAGGACCATCAAGGGAGAAGAGCAGAGAGCAGGACCCTATCCAGAGAAGCAGTGTTGCCTGAGATGGAGGCAGAGACGATGACGTAGAGTGATGGGGCAGTTGAGGACTTTAGATCCAGAGAGGGAGAGCGACTGTGTGCTGAAGACTGGGGGTGGGGTGGGAGTTGGGGGTTGTGTAGGGGGCAGACTTGCAGGGTATGCCCTTTGGTTGGTTGATGATGCTTGGAGGGGATTGTGACCATGGCACAATCCGATACACAAGAGAATGAATGTAAAACTAATGTTCTCCCATGTAAACTATTATATAATTCACAATAAAACATTGAAAAACAAAACAAACAAAATAACAGTTTGAGAACTAAAGTTCACTTGCGTATTTTTAGTAGCCTGATATGCATGTGCAAGTTAGGCAGTGGATAGATAAGGAAGATTGTAGAAGAATTGATGTATTTGAATTATGGTGTTGGAGAACAATATTGAAAATACTGTGGATTGCCAGAGGAACAAACAGATTTGTATTGGAAGAAGGTCCTGCACTATTTGACCATCATTTTATTTCAGCCAGAATGTTCTTTAGAAGCCAGGATAGCAAGACTTCGTCTCTCACACTTTGAACATGTTATCAGGACATGTTATGTCCAGTTCCTGGAGAAGGACATCATGCTTGCTAAAGTGGAGGGTCAAGGAAAAAGAGGAAGACCCCCAAGGAGATTGAATTAGTACAGTGGCAGCAGCATTGGGCTCAAGTGTAACAGTTGTGAAGGTAGTGCAGGACCAGGCAGTGTTTTGAAACAACTCGTCAGCATCTAACAACAACAACAGAGCCCCAGTGCTCATGCTGCAGTGGATTAGACAGTCAACTACATGGTTTTTCACCCTCCTCTGCTTCAGCCCAGGATAAAATTCGGCTTCAGCTTTTCATCCTCCCTTCGGAGCAAAAATTGACTCAGGAATTTAGAAGCTAAAAGTGGATAGCATAGTGGGATTTGAGCTGGACTGCTAACCGTAAGGTCATCATCTCTTACTTACGAGTTGTTCCTTGGGAGAGAAAGGAGGCTTTCTGCTCCTGTAAGATCATTAAAGAATTGATGCCTTTGAGTTATAATATTGGTGAAGGATATTGAAAGTACTATGGCCTACCAAAAGGACAAACAAATCTGTGTTGCAAGAAATACACACAGAATGCTCTTTAGTATTTCATCTCTCATACTTCAGACATGTTATCAGGAGGGACCAGTTCCTGGAGAGAAGAGCATTATGGTTGGTAAAGTGGAGGGTCACATTGATAAAGAGGAAAATCCCCAATGAGATGCATTGACACAGTGGCAGCAGCAATGGGCTCAATCAAGTGTTAAGGAATTTGTAAGGATGGTGCAGGACTGGACAAGTGTTTCATTCTATCTATTGTGTATAGGAACTGACTCAACGGCACCTAACAACAATAGTATGTGATAGGCACGACTTCATATATAACAAGGATTAAGTGGTAGCTTTGTCAGATTCAACTGAAACATGCTGAATTAAATGAGGGAGAATTGATCATTGATTTTAACTGCACGTATTTCATTGGTAAACAGAGTGGATTTGACAGTGTGGTAGTATGGATGAAAGCCTGAGTAGAATGAGTATTAATGGAGAATTTTCTGGGAGAAGAGAAATTAGAGACAACAAGTAGCAAGGGGTTTCATTACAAAGAGGAGAAAGATAGAAGTTAATAAGGGAGAATGGCTTGGATTTTCAGTCTTTTTTTTCCCCAAGATGGGAGACAGAATAGCATTTTTGCATACTATTGAGAATGTTTTGAAGAAAACTGAAGATGGCAGAGGCAGAGGTTAGAAATTCTCGAGCAGTGTTCTTGAGTAGGTGAAAGAGGTAATCTACATAGTCCACGATTGACCTGTGCACAACAAAATGAAACACTGCTGGGTCCTGTGCCATTGTTGTTGCCACTGTGCCAATCCATCTTGTTGGAGGTCTTCCTCTTCTTGACATCATTTCAAGTATGATGTCCTTCTCCAGAGATTAGTGCCTCTAAACTTTCCAGTTTATTGTGATGTTGCATATTGGCCCAGTTGTGAGCAACTTTGATTTATGTTGAGATGTGATTCATATTGAAGACTTGACCACATATGTTGTTGTTAAGTTCCAACTCAGAGCAACCCTGTATACAGTTTCCAAGAGCTGCTGGTGAGTTGGAACCACTGACCTTGCTGTTCAGACCAACCTTGCAGTCCAGCACATTATCCATCAGCGCCACATACATAAACGATATTTTGCAAGCCAAATCCAGTTTTGTTAATAACCATAAGTTACAGATTATTTTTGTATTGTAAGTGGTTGAAAAATACCAAAGAAGAATGTTTTCTAACACATGAAAATCATATCAAAGTCAAACTTGCATGTCCACAAATACAGTTTTATTGTCACACAGCCCCACTCACTGGTTTATATTGTCTACTGCTGCTTTTGAGCTATATAAGAAGAGTTGAATAGTTATGACAGAGACTAGCCAAGGATCCAAAAATGTTAACGATTTGGCCCTTTAAGAGAAATTTTGCTTATCCTCTTGATCTACAGTAGCATGAAGAAAGGTAGAGTATGTGACTGTGAATACTGTAAGGTAGATAGATACAGTGATGGGCTTACAAGTACAGCAGTGCTCTGCAGGGACTAGGAAGCAGTGTTAGCAGGTTGGGAGGAAGAGGGACTGGAGATTTTAGAAGGTAAAGCTGTTAAATAGTTGTTCGAGAGAATAGGAAAGTGAGGAGACTAGAGCACTAGAGTATTTTAGTCTGTGTGGTAGGCCGTACTAAGGGCCCACTTGATGTTCTTGATCATAAATTTACAATTAGAACTTGTCACCATTTTGTGTTTCTTTAGATATATTTGACTGATAGGAAATAGGTTAAAAGGTTGAGCTTAATTGATCTTGGAATTTTGTCAAGAAATTGTGACAAATTGAGAAAGGAACAAGGAAGTTGAAGATACATGCGACAGAGTGAGTAATTATGAATTTAAACTGAGAAAAGAAGAGGAGTTGCTATTAGATGCCATCAAGTCAGTTCTGTTACGCACAGCAGAATGAAACACTACCCATACCTGTGCCATCCTCACAGATGTTGTTTGAAACCATTGTTGCTGCAGTGTGTCAGTTCTTCTCATTGGGAGTCTTCCTGATTTTACTCACCTTCCACTTTTTCAAGCATGATGTCCTCCAGGGACTAGTGCATCCTGTCAACATGTCCTAAGTATGAGAGAAAAAGTCTTGCCATGCTCACTTCTAACGAGCTTTCTGGCAATACTTCTTCCAAGACAGATTTGTTTGTTCTTTTCACAGTCCAGGGTACTTGTCAATATTCTTTTCCAAAGTCTTATAGCAAGAGCTATAAGGCAAGAATGGGTAATGAGAAGCATCCAAATTGGCAAAGAAAACGTAAAACTCTATTTGTAGATGATACATACAATCCTATGCATGGAAAATGCCAAAGACTCATCAAAAAAATCACTGGAATTTATTGAAAGATTCAGCAAAGAGGCAGGGGGGTACAAGAGCAATACACAAAAATCAGTTGGATTCCTTTATAAAGACAGCTCTGTAAAGGAAATTAGGAAAATAATACCACTTACAATTGCTATTCAAAATATGAAATACTTAGGAATAAATCTAACCATAGGAACAAAAGACCTATACAAAGAAACTACAAAAAACACTACTATAAGAAACCAACGATACTTACAAAAATGGGAAAATAGACCATGCTCATGGCTAGGATGATGGCACAGGTATGGGTTTCATTCTGCTGTACGTAACAGTTAGAACTAACTTGATGGCACCTAATAGCAACTCCCCTTCTTTTCTCAGTTTAAATTCATAATTACTCACCCAGTTGCATATATCTTCAACCTCCTTGTTCGTTTCTCAGTTTGTCACAATTTCTTGACAAAATTCTAAGATCAATTAAGCTCAACCTTTTATCCAAAGAGAAAATGTCAACATTACCCAAAGCAATCTATAGTTATAACACAATCCCAATCCAGATTTCAATATCATACTTTAAAGAGATGGAAAAAAATCACTAACCATATGGCAGGAAAGAGACCTCAGATAAGCAAAACATTGCTTTAGAAGAGCAAAGTTGGAGGAAAAAAAAAAGTCATGAGTGGCCATCTAAGGTGCAGCTATTGATCTCTACATGAACAAAAGAAATAAGAGTGATAAGAATTGACGATGCTTGGAATCAATTAGTCCACTGGACTGATGAAACATGTCAACATTAGTCTTTATGAATCTGAGAGCAGATTCATGACCAACTGCTCTGAAAGGAATCAAGTTAGAAGTTCCTGGACAGAGTGGGAGAAAATGTGGGACAAAACTCAAAATTATTTTAAAAATAAAAACCAAGCTTATTGGTCAGAGAGACTAATGGAACCAAACTAACCGTCCTCGACCACCTTTCAGGTCTGGAAAGGAACTTAACCTTTGTGATCCAATTTTCAGCCAAGCTAGGTAGACAAGCTAGGTAGATGTATTTGCGGGGGGTGGGGGGGGCGCGGGGGGCAGGACAATAACAATATAAGGTATGCTTACAATGGAATGATCAATCATTAAAGATCAAAAGAGCAGCATTTACCTAAGGACAAAGTTGAGAAGGGCTGGGAAGGTGGGTGGAATGGAAACGGGAACCAGAGAGAGAGAGAGGAAGCAGGATACCTGTTGTTGTATAGAGGGGATTGCAATCATTGAGATAAAACAAAGTGTGTGATTTGTTGAATATAAAACTGATGATTTTGTCTGTAAACCTTCACTCAATTCACAATAAAATGTTTTATATATACATATATGTATGTTGTTGTTGTTAAGTGCCGTCAAGTCGGTTCCGACCCATAGCGACCCTGTACAGGGTTTCCAACGGGGGTGTAAATCTTTACGGGAGTAGAAAGCCTCATCTTTCTCCCGTGGAGCGACTGGTGGTTTCGAACCGCTGACCTTAAGGTTCGCAGCCCGATTCGTAACCACTACGCTACCAGAGCTCCTTATACATATATGTATATATGTATGTATTTTAAACATTTGTATATTCTTCTCTGACTCCATAATTCAAATGCACTAATTTTCTTGTTTATTCATTGTCCAACTTTCACATGCATATGAGGCTATTGAAAATACCATGACTTGGGTCAGGCTCACCTTAGTCCTCAGACGGACATCTTTGCAGCAGATTTGCCTAATATAATATGCCATTTAATTTCCTGATTGCTGCTTCCATGAGCAATGATCACAGATCCAAGCTAAATGAAAAGACTTCAGTCTCTTCTCTGTTTACCTTGTTATTTGTTGGTCTATTGTGAGGGTTTTCATTTTCTTTATACTGAAGTGCTATCCATACTGACAGTCTTTGATCTTTATCAGTAAATGTTTCATGTCTCCTTTTCTCCCATTCATAACATGAGTATTTTTTAAATCATTCTGATCATTTGTGTATATTTGTTATGATATGGCGCTGTAGGATAAGTACTTGGCCACAAGGTTGGTTTGAACCTTAAGGTCAATAGTTGAAACCTACCAGCTGCTCCTCAGAAACCCTATACAGGGTTGCTATGAATTGGAACAACTCAACAGCACTTAACAACAACATAAGCATACATACAGGAGGATAAGTAAAAAATGAATATATTGCTATTAGGGTTCCAGTGCACACTTGTATGAGGTTATTCTAAACAAAATATGCCTCTGCAATCAGTGGATGACTACAAACAAGTTCTCTCTCTAATACACTGTTCTTAGTCTTGTTAGGGTGCCTTTAAAAAAACAAAAAAAGCTCCAGTCAAAACAGTAGCTTCCAGGCAACTTGCTGGGCAGGTTAGCTTCAAGGCCAAAAGGTTGGCTCAGAAGGTTATGGTGACTGTCCTCTGGGATTCAAAACGGGGAATCTTGACAGATTGTTTAAAGGACACAGGACCATCATGGGGTTTATTAGGAAGGTTTAAGAAAATTGAAATGTGTATTCGTGAGAAAACCAGGAAACTTGGTGCTGAGGAATTTCTTTCCAGCAAGTCAGTGTACCTACTCATTCTTCCAGGGTAGCAAGGAGTGTCTTGTGAGAATTTCACTGGGAAACCTTACCCCCTCCATCCTACAGTTGTGATCTTCCCCCTTCAGATTTCTTTTGTCCCCATAAGCTTTGAGTCAGTGTAAATCGAAGAGTTGGAGAGATGGAAGCACATCCTCAGAAATGTAAAGACCTAGATGGAGGATATGCCAAGAAGTCTTAGCTTCATAGTTTATTTGTGCATAAAAAGGTTTATATGGTTTTATAACACTACTTGGTGACTTAACCTTTGTAAGCCCAGAGTCCTGGTATTCAGTGGCTAAGCACTCAGGTGCCAACCTGAAGGTCAGTGGTTTAAACCCATCAAGCACTCCTGAGGAGAAAGGTGTGGCTGTGTGCTTCTGTAGAGATTTCGAGCCTGGGGAACCCTATGAGGGACAGTTCTGCTCTGTGCCCGTTAGGTTTGCTATGAGTCAGAATCACTTTGACAGGGATGGATTTTTTTTTTTTTTTTAATGCATATGTTATTGTTCTTCTTTTTGTTCTTTCTCTTGAGTAAACGCTAAGGACATTTTCCTCTATTACTATGAGGAGGAAAAGAATAAATGGATATATGAGTATACCTTCTATACTAGAAAAACAGGATTACGTATTTGGTGATGGCACAAAATAACCGTTACCTGTTAGCATAAGGTAAAGCTGTTAACAGAGAGAGATGAGGACAGAGGTGTGTAAACAGTGCACTAGGTATAGAATGACTGTGAAGAGTCAGAATGAGAATCCAGCCGAAAAAGTAAGCAGTGTTGCTGTTGCATTGAGTGTCCATTTTATTTGGACTATCATTGTTTCTCGGAAGAAAGATGAGGCTGTGCTCCCACAAACTCTATATCGGCACTTAACAACTTAACCATATAATTGTTTCTATGGAGCCAGTTATTTCTAATTGTTCTTATATGGTTTCTAACCACTTAATTGTTTCTAACAAGTGACTTAGAGGGGTGCATCAGGGTGGTTTTAAGAAAAGAAAAACAAAAGCTTGTTGTCACCAAGTTGATTGTGATTCATGGTGACCCCAAGTGTCGTCTCAAGGAATTAGTTCTCAAGGTCTTGTTGCTTGCAGCACTATTGTGTGGGTTTGTCGTCAAGTACAAACCATTTGTGCCGTCCTGGTACTATGAGTAAACCTGTTGCCATGGAGTTGATACTGAGACCTGTGACCCCCTGGTTTAAAGTCAGATTTTAATTTGTACTTTTAGAAGTGTTCACAGTATCCGACAAGGACACAGGTGCAAAGATTGAATAACCGAGGTAGACTGGAAGGAAAAGGGTACTGGAGAGGAGGAGTTCAATGAAAACTAAGCAGTAGGAAAAGATGTTGGATGCAGCATCCATATGGATGTTGAAATTTTGGAGAAAGAGTTGGAGTAAAGGGGAAGATTGTGAGCACGGGCACTGAAGTTCCAAAGATGCTTACAGTAGCTTGTACATGAAAAGATTGTTATCTTTAGTTTGTTATTTCTTTAAATAGAGAAAGACGTGAACACTTTCTGGCTCTAAAAAATAAATTTTCATTTCTTTACCTAGTATATGCATAGGTACATGGCTAAAATTTTTTTTGAAAGGAAGCAGTATTGATAATTTGGAATCTCTGAACTGTCCCCTTAGAGCCAAGATTCTGGGTCTGAAAACCGTATCAACACAGTCAGTCTCAAGGAAGCATTGGAAAGATTTGACCACAGCCCAACCCCTTCTGCTTCCTCCAGGAGTTCAAGAAAGTCGTCTCACACAGCACTCTCAGACCCTTCCTGTGAGTACCCTAACTTGAAAGTAGACTTACTTTACATAGAGTGCTCCTAAAAGTGTTTGTGTTTACTGATAATCAGCATTTTCCATCACTGTGGTTGTTAAGTGCCTTTGAGTTGATTCTGACTCATAGTGACCCTGTACAGAGTTTCTAAGGAGCGGCTAGTGGATTTGAACCACTGACCTTGTGGTTCAAACCAACCTTGCAGTCCAGTGCATTATCCCACAGCGCCACACCAATAAACAATATATGTTGTTTGTTTATATACCTTCAAATGACTTCATTTTCCTTCATATGGTGCTTTAAAATGATCAGTGTTCCATTTCTGTGTAGGATGCACAGTACTGGCAGGTAGCAAAGAAGTATATCAAGTGATCTGTAAAACAAGCAATTAGTAATGTTGGACTCCTAGTGTGACATTGTAGGATAAACATTGGACTGCTAACAACAAGGTTGACAGTTCAAACCCACCAGCTGCTTCTAGGAAATCTTATACAGGGTCCCTATGAGGCCAAATCAACTAAACAGCATTTAACAATGACAGCAATGTTGGTAACAGTCCTGGGCACTGGATTAAGGCTCCAGTCTCTTCTGAAGCAAGTGCTCTAATTCTACCACTGCCAGCCTGTTAAGGATGATTTCGAAGGAGTCCTGGTGATGCAGTGGTTAAGTGCTGCTAGTAAAATATTAGTGACTCAAGCCCATCTGTTGGGGGAAAGAACTAGCAGTTTGTTCCCATAAAGATTGCTGCCTAGGAAACCCCGTGGGGCAGTTCTATTCTATCACTGTAAATCAGAATTTACTCAGCAGCACATAACAATAATATTGGTATTATTAATTTGTTTGTAACTATCCCTCATAAAGCCAAACTATTCTTTCCTTTTTTTTTTTTTTGTTTACTAGTAAAATCAGTTGAGTGTTCTTTTAAACCAGATTACTTTTTGAAAATTTTTCAGTGTTTCATCATTATGAAAATGTTCATAATTGTCATTAAGTTAGCAGTCACTTTTATATTTAAAGTTTAACATATCAGCTATTTTCCTTGTTCTTAAAAAAGATGAATGTAATCAATGACACTGAATTATAAAGAAATTATTGAATTGGAGAATGTTTTGTATATTATCACCACAATATATGTTGTTTGTTTATATACCTTCAAATGAAAATAAATCATGTTGTTATAGTGGACTTCACTATATTGAATGGTTGGAAAAGTAACTCAATTATTTTTTTATTCATGTAATTGCATTTTGAAATGAGTCTTTTGAAACTATTTTATAAAGTACTTTCTACTGTTCTGTTTTTGTTGACCTCAGCAACACCAACCAAGGTTCAGACAGATACAAGCACTCCTCCCAGACAGCATTTACCAGCTCATGAAAAGATGACACACGGGAGGTCATCGTTCAGTAGTCAGGTAAACTCTTTAGTTGACGTTCTTTTAAATAAGGATTTGCTAAAAGGCAAAAAGTTATCTAAGCATTCCATTTATTCATGATCCCTTCCTATAAAGATCAGAGTGGTTGTTGATATATTACATTTACTCAAGACCACTTTTTGTGTGTGTGTGAGATAGTTGTCATAGATATCATTTAACTGTTTTCAGGTCAGGTGTTAGGGTTTTGGTTTTTTACTCCTCAGATGTGAAAAGCTGATAATTTAGAGACATTTTTATCTAAGTTCAAATACCAATCACCTATAGTTAAGTTTAGTTACTTTTTTTGAGGAACATATGTAAGGCCTTGTTGTTGTTGTTGTTGTTAAGTGCCGTCGAGTCGGTTTCGACCCATAGCGACCCTGTAAGGCCTAGAAACATAAAAATGTAAGAAATTTCCAATTAATACATTAAAATTTAACAGTGTAAGTAAAACATTCCCAATTAATATAAACTCATTTACTAAAAGTATCGTGACACCTCTGGTGGGAGTGCTCACATATGGGAACAACCCTCATTCCAGGATTACTTCTTTTCTTCTAGTCCAGAAATCCCCAGCCTGTTGGTTCGTCATTAACACAGCCAGTGATGTCTCAAGCTGCAAATTTGCCAGTGCCACAAGGCATGTCCCAGGTATTTTTATTATTATTATATATAATATGAGCGTTATAAAATGATAAATTGCTTCCGAGCTAATATTTGTTGTTGTTTTTAAGTGTCATCGAGTCGACTCTGACTCCTAGCAATCCTGTACAGGGTTTCCAAGGAGCAACGGGGGATTGAACTGCCGACCCTTGTAGTTAGCAGTCCAGTGCTTATCCTATATCACCACGTCACAACTCCTTACGCTAATAAAGATTTCTTCAAAATATAGTTTTTAAACTAGTAAATCTCAACTGTGGACATTTACAAAATCTGGAGACATTTTTGATTCTCTATGATTAAGTGGTACCACTGGCTTGGGCTAGGGATGCTAAATGTCCTTCAGTATATGTAGGACTGTCTTGTACAACCAAGAATTGTCCTGCTTGTTGTGCACTCCAACACTCTTCACTGAGCAATACTATGGTGATGGTGGTAGTGGTGTGCCATGGAGTCGATTCTAACTCACAGTGATCCTATATATAGGGTTTCCAAGGCTGGAAATCTTTACAGGAGTACAGAGCCTCATCTTTCTCTTGCGGAATGGCTGGTAGTTTTGAACTGCTGACCTTGAAGTTAGCAGCACGACTCATAACCACCATGCTACCGAACTCTGTGAGAAATACTGTTGTTGTTAAGTGCCGTTGAGTCAGTTCCAACTCATTGCAACTCTATATAGGGTTTCTGTGGAGTGACTAGTGAGCTCGAACCACTGACCTTGCAGTTCAAATCAGCATGCAGTTCAGCACATTAACCCACAGTGCCACACCAGGACTCTGAGAAATACGATAGACCTAAAGATATTGAATATTTCTATGAATAGCAGAGAAGCATTGTCAGATACAGGACCGGAAGGTGGGAAGGTACTCAGAATGCTACTGGGGATAGAAATGCCTCCTCAAAGTAGAGTTGACCATGATGACGTGAATAGAGTTAAGCTCGGGGGAGAAAAGTACACAGAACCTTCATTTTCTGATGGGCCACAACAAAATGAAGAGAAACAGCTGTAAACATCCATTGAAAACCGGAACATGGAATGTACGAAATATGAATCTGGGAAAATTGGAAGTTGTCAAAAATGAAATGGAACACATCAACATCAATATCTTAGGCATTAGTGAGCTGAAATTGACTGGTATTGGCCATTTTGAATCTGACAACCACATGGTGTACTATGTAGGGAATGACAAATTGAAAAGGAATGGTGTTGCATTCATCGTCAAAAAGAACATAT
>NW_006408633.1:6167325-6168517 GCF_000296735.1 Chrysochloris asiatica
TCTACCATGGGTAACCCTGTTGGTATTTAAAATACTGGTGGCATAGCTTTCAGAATTACAGCAACTCACAAGCCACCACCGTATGACAAACTGACAGACGAGTAAGCCATTGAGGATGAAATAGAAGAATTCTACCAACTTCTACAATCTGAAATCGATCAAACATGCAGTCAAGATGCACTGATTATTACAGGTGATTGGAATGCAAAGGTTGGGCGCAAAGAAGAAGGATCAGTAGTTGGAAAATATGGCCTTGGTGATAGAAATGATGCTGGAGAACGCATGATAGAATTCTGTAAAATCAATCGTTTGTTCATTTCAAATACCTTCTTTAGACAGCACAAGAGACAGCTATACAAATGGACCTCACCAGATGGAATACATAGAAATCAAATTGACTACATCTGTGGAAAGAGACTATAGAAAACTCCAAATCATCAGTCAAAACATGGCCAGGAGCAGACTGTGGAACAAACCATCAATTACTCATATGCAAATTTAAGCTGAAGCTGAAGAAAATAAAAACAAGTCTACGAGAGCCAAAATATGACCTTGATTATATCCCACCTGAATTTAGGGATCATCTGAAGAACAGATTTGATACATTGAACACTAAAGACCGAGGACCAGAAGAGTTGTGGGATCACATCAAGAACATCATACAGGAAGAGAACAAAAAGTCATTAAGAAGACAAGAAAGAAGGAAAAGGTCAAAATGGATGTCAGAAGAGACACTGAAACTTGCTGTCCAGCGTAGAGATGCTAAAGCAAATGGAAGAAATGAGGAGGTCCCAGAGACGAACAGAGAATTTCAAAGGTCAGCTCAAGAAGATAAAGCCAAATATTACAACAAAATGTGCAAAGGTCTGGAATCAGAAAACCATAAAGGAAGAACACACTCAGCATTTCTCAATCTGGGGCAACTGAAGAAAGAATTCAAGCCTCGACTTTCGTTATGGAAAGATTCTCTGGGCAAATTATTGAATGATGCAGAAAGCATCAAGAGAAGATGGAAGGAATACAGAGTCACTGTACCAAAAGGAAATGATTAATGTTCAACTGTTTCAAGAGGTAGCATATGATCAAGAGACAATGCTACTGAGAAAGTCCAGGGTGCGTTGAAGGAATTAGCAAAGAACAAGGCACCAGGAATTGATGGAATAAAAATTGAAATCTTTCAAGAAAGTGAGGC
>NW_006408633.1:6169737-6171641 GCF_000296735.1 Chrysochloris asiatica
TGAGGTTGGCCCAAGATCGGGCAGTGTATCATTCTGCTGTGCATAAGGTTCCTAGTAGTCGGTACCAACTTGATGGCACCTAACAACAGCAACTCTAGATGTAGCCATAAGCACTGGACTGGTAACCATAAGGTTGGCAGTTCCCACTCATCAGTTTCTCTCAGAAACCCACTACAATAGGTGTTGGTTACTTCTTCATTTGCTGTAGAGTAGAAATGAAGCTACTAGAGAAGCTGTTTTTTAATTGTTCCACATCTACCACCTGCAACCCATTGCTTCTACATAAAATAGAGAGGATCATGAGTAAAAGAGCAGCTCATGGCAAGGTATAGTTTTCATTACATCTTTAAAAGAGTAATAATAGTGATAAACTTTTTTTGAGCTCTTATGTTCCAGACGTTGTTCAAAGGGTGTTATATATTCAGCTGAACCATATGAAACTGCTATTAAACTAGGGAAAATAAAAATAAATAAATAAAACACATCATTTTAAGCAAATGAAATGATACGTTCCTTTCAGTTGGTTCCGACTCATAGCAACCCTATATAGGGTTCCTGAGGAGCAGCTGGTGGGTTTGAACTGTTGACCCTTGTGGTTTGCAGTCCAGTGCTTTTCCCACAGCTCCACATGAGAGAATGGTTTTAGCTAATACATTAATTTAATACTACCATTATCTCCATTGTTCAGATAAACTGAGGCTGTGAGAGAAGCTAGTTAGTTACTTGTATGAAGTGGTGGGTGGTTGTTAGGTTGGTAGGTGCTGTCATGTTCTGACTCAGAGCAGCTTTGTATAGGGTTTCCAAGGAGCGGCTGGTAGGTTTGAACTGCTGACCTTCACAGTCCATTGCTTATCCTGCACTGCCACACCAGGACTCCAAAGGGGTTGGGTTGTTAAATGCCGTCCAGTCAGTTCCGGATTCATAATGAAGCTATATGGAGTTTCCAGGGAGTAGCTGGTGGATTTGAACTGCTGACCTTATGATTAGCAGTCCAGTTCTTGTTATACAGCGTAACACCAGACCTCCACCAGCAAATGGTAGAGCCACATATGAGTGTATATCTTCTAATTGGTATGACGCCGTACGTTAATTATCTGGTTGGAATGGCAAGATCGGTGATTGAGGCTCACCAGCCGCTCCTCAGAAACTCTGTACAGGGTTGCTGTGAGTCGGAACGGACTTGTAGGCACTTCACAACCATTTGTCAATTGCAGTGTATACTTACATCAGTTAAGATCCACTTAGGAGTCAAAGCCAGAAGCCTTGCCAAAATTTTGAATAGGGTTGTTTTTGTTATGTGCCGTGGAGTTGGTTCCAATTCATAGCGACCATGCACAGGGTTTCAGAGGCTATAAATCTTTACGGAAGCAGAAGCCTTATCTTTCCCCCTGGAACAGCTGGTAGTTTCGAATTGCTGTCCATGAGATTAGCAGCCCTATTCGTAACCACTACGGTACCAGAGCTCCTTTGAATAGGGTTTGTTGTTTTTGTTATGTGAAGTGGAGTCGGTTCCGACTCATAGCGACCCTGTACAGAGTTTCCAAGGCTGTAAATCTTTATGGGAGCTGAAAGCCTCATTTTTTTCCCACGAAACAGCTGGTAGTTTTCAAACTGCTGTCCATGAGATTAGCAGCCCGATTCGTAACCACTACCCTACCAGAGCTCCTTTGAATTAGGGTTGTTGTTGTTGTTGTCAGGTGCCATCGAGTCGGAACCGACTCATAGTGACCCCATGCACAGCAGAACAAAAGAATGTCCGATCCTGGGCCAACCTCACTACTGCCGCCACACTTGACGCCATCAATGATGTCACCTGGCTGATCCATCTCGTTGGGGGTCTTACTCTTTTTCTCTGACCCTCCACCTTACCCAGCATGACATCCTTCTCCAGCAACTGTTCTCTC
>NW_006408633.1:6173081-6213618 GCF_000296735.1 Chrysochloris asiatica
TTATCCAACTCTAAATCATTGCATATTTTATTATAGTATTTGGTTTTATCTTCTCAAGCTGATCTTTGAAATTTTCTGTTCAGCTCTTTGACCTCTTCAATTTAATTCAATTAGGGTAGGGATACCATAAAATATTATTAGTAATAGGGATTAACTACTAAGAAGAGTAAAGAACATTGGAATTGCATGTGTCAAGAGCACCCACTCATTATAAATTATAAGCTAGAGAGTGCCCAAGGAAGGAACACACCTGGAAAATTTGCATTCTTCAAGTCTCACAATGGGTACACACAGTTCATTGAGCCGCCACAGGTGGGAGCTGCAGAGCAGGAGAGCACTTGCTGGATTGCTGAGAAAACTTTCTAGGGAGCCATCCATTGGAGTGCAGCAGGACTGGGAAGCTGCCCACTAGGATGCCAGTGAAAGTTGTTGGAAAGCCACTTGCTGAGGTTCTGATGAGACTCGCTGGGAAACTGCCCACTGACAGCCGTGCCACAAGTGCAAGAAGGAAAAGCAGCAGAACCAGGAAGGGAAATCCCTTCTGCCTCAAGTATCCTTCACGAACCCTCTACTGATACTGTGAAATGTGTGCCTGTTGGCCAGGAGAAATAATCACAAAAGCAGAGCAAAGGTGCATGGATTTGAGAATCCAGCTGAGATGCAATACACTGATAGTTGGCGTAACATTCTTAGCTCATGATATATATTGCTTAACTTTCCACATTGTACATTATGAGGAATTCTAAAATATGGTTTATTTTTCCATGCATGGTACTTCAGTTTCAGTTTTCAGCTCAATTAGGAGCCATGCAGCATCTGAAAGACCAGTTGGAGCAGCGAACACGGATGATAGAAGCAAATATTCATCGACAACAGGAAGAACTAAGAAAAATTCAAGAACAACTTCAGATGGTTCATGGTCAAGGACTGCAGGTAAACTATTTTTATATTTGAATACAAGAAAGAATTATAGCTTAGCATCCATATTTTGGTTTCCTAGGAAAATTGACTTATTTAACTGTTCATAAATAGTCATTAATCACCTAATCATTATGACTGTATTTACAGTCTTTAAAGCTAACAAACTCAACAGTTAATTTCCAACATCTTGTTTCTTTGCTTAACGGAGCTATCTTTTAGCAGTTTGGTTTTTAGTTAGTTGAAGTTCAAAATATAGAAATTGTATTTTACATAGACTTTAAATAAAGAATGTGAGAATCAGTCATCAGCAATAGTCTTAATAAGATTTCATGGCATAGTAGGTGCAATTGAATTTAGGGATTTTTTTGGTCAATTTGCAGGGCCTGTTTAAAGTTTCATCTTGATTATCATGTCAGAACAGACTTAGGTAAATGGAAACTCCTTTTACTTAGTACTGTAGACTGAGATGATAAGTATTACAAATGCTGCTAGTCCACAGACCTTTGAGTAGCACTGAGCTGGGTTATGCTAGCTGATGTAACAAACAGTTCCCAAAAGTAAAATCACAAATACATACAGATTGTATTGTTAAACACATAGGCACTTCTTGTAACAATTTGAAACGTAAATAGAATTAGGAATCACTAGAAGAATGAAGTTTCCCATTTTATTCAATAATGAATCTATAGAGCTTATTTTAATGTACTCTTTATTTTTAAAGATGTTTTTACAACAGTCCACTGCTGGATTGAATTTTGGTTCTGTTCAACTTTCTTCTGGAAATTCATCTAACATTCAGCAGCTCACACCTATGAATATGCAAGGCCAGGTTGTCCCTTCTCATCAGATTCAAAGTGGGATGAATATTGGGCACGTTGGTCCAACTCAGCACCTGATACAACAGCAGACTTTACAAAGCACTGCCACTCAGGTAACACTATCGAGTATAGTAGGCCATGAAGAAATTGGTGATTGAAATGCATTCTGTTGCTAAAACAAAACAAAAAACTTCTTGGAGGTTTAAAATTTTAATAACAGTTTAAAAAGTACAGTATTGAGAATGCTCATTAAAATCATTTGAAAAATTACATTTATGTTGCATGGCAAATGTTTTTAATATTTTGGTATTTAAAAAATATTGCAATTTGTTCAACAGATTTACCCCAAATTATACTAGGTTCTTGTAATTTAAGACTGATTTTACATGTTAAGAAGGTTTAACTTGACCACGAACCATGATAGCTATGTGGGCAGAAACAATGGCTGGGGCAGTGATGGTTTAACCAGTATTTCCAGATATTTGATAATTATTCTGCATCTGTGACTATAAATTCCAAGACTTCACATGAAATATATTAAAAATGTCATTTAACTTCAAGCATTTAGCAGAAAATGGTCTTGCATAATTTATATCTTCCTATTAAAATTGTGTTCTTCTTTTAAAGTCATAGATTACCTTTCAGCAAGGTATTCAAAACTATTTTATTAATAATTTCGTTTTCAGTAACTACAAGTCATTCCTTTGTGGCTTGATTTCTCCTAGAGGAATACATCCTGCCATTTGTTCCTCTGTCAAGTCAGCTATTGCTGGAACAGTGAGTGAGTAGAAAAAATACTTTCTGGATACATTTTGTCAGTTAATCTGTAAAATCTTTTCTTTTGTAGCAGAGTCAGCAAAATGTACTAAGTGGGCACAGTCAACAAACATCTCTTCCCAGTCAGACCCAGAGCGCGCTAACAGCCCCGCTGTATAACACTATGGTGATTTCGCAGCCATCAGCAGGAAGCATGGTCCAGATCCCAGCTAGCCTGCCGCAGAGCAGTGCTCAGAGTGCCGCTGTGACTACATTCACTCAGGACAGACACATAAGGTAGCTGTCACTTGTCACTTTCAGAGTCATAAACTGATTAATTAACAATCGGTACTAGAAATTTTTTAAACATGGTTTCAGTTTGTTCCTTACTCCAACCAGTCCTCTTAAACTTGAAATAAAAACTCAGAATGTATCCATTTTTTAAAGGTTTTATAATAAAAAGCTAACAACAGATTTTGTTTGGGAGAAAAAATGTGCTGCTAAATATTGTAGAATCCAAATTTGTCAGAATACTATTTTATGACAATTCTGTCTTATTCTGAACCATCTATCCACTCAGTATAAATACTGGAGAGTTTTCATGTAGAAACACAGATTAGGGTCTATACTGCTGTAGTTTATATATGAGGAGTTTCAAAAAGTTTGTGGGATCATTTCATTATCTTTTAATTCCATTTCTCCTTAACTTTTGTTTTGTTTTGTTTTTTAACTTTATATTGTGAATTGAGTGACAGTTCACAGAGAAGAACATATTTTATGTTTAACAAATGACACACTTTGTTTCATCTCAATGATTGCAACCCCTTCCATGCAACAATTATCTCACTTCCTCCCTGTTTCTACTTCCATTCCACCCACCTTCCTAAGCTTTGTCTATAGGTAAATGTTGCCCTTTTGATTTTGAATGATTGACCACACCATGGTGAGCACACCTTACTAGGTGTTGTTGTCTCCCCTATAAATCTGTCTATTGCTTGGCTGACCATTGGGCCATGAGAGTGACTTCCTTTCCAGACCTGAAAGCTGGTCAGGGGCCAGAGTCTCAGCTTCCTCTAGTCTTGTTGTGACTAGTAAACCTGTTCTTTCCTTTTTTTTTTTTTTTTTCTAAATAATTTTGAGTTTTGTTCCACATTTTCTCCCACTCTATCCAATACCCTTTAATATCCCTGTTAGAGCATTTGGTAGTTCTTCTGGTCTCAGAATAATGGAGACTGATGTTCACCTGTTCCATTTGTCCAGTGCATTAATTGATTCCAAGCCTCTTTAATTCTCGCTCTTTTTTTCATTCGCACATGGACATACCAATAGCTGCACCTTCTAAGGCTGCTTATGAGCTTTTAAGGTGCGAGATACAACTCACCCAAGTAGGATGTAGAACATTGTCATTGTGGACTAGGTTATACCAGTTGACCATGGTGTCCCCTTAGACTAGTGTCTGAAGCCCATTGGCCCAGCAACTCATTGCCTTAAGATGTTTGATAATTTCTAAGAAATTTTCACCATTTTGCCTGCTGTATGCTTCACCATTTTCATACTTGTATTTGCAGGAAAGGTAAAAATACCCATGTACCAATTTTCCAAACTCATATATTTGTGGAATATATATTATAAAACCAAGGGGGGGTGAGGGCATGTCTGAGTTCCTCTGGTGTCACAAGGGAGAAAGTGAATCAAGCTCAAAATCAGCCCAAGACCAATTTCTATGAAGCAGAAGTCAGACATGCCTCCACCCTACGACCTTCTTTACCCTATTCTGACACCAACCACCCCTCCCACAGCCCTCTCTGCTTCACATCTGGGTTCGATAATCCATTGCAGTGACCACACAGAACTCATAACAATACTCATAATTATGGGGTTTATTAGGGAAGTGAACAAGGTACAGTCAGGATCAAAACTCAGAATGCGGCAGTTTGCCAGTTAGGAACACCTCTTATCTGCTGTACTGAAGACGAGCCCCACTTTTGTCTTCGGCTTCTCAACCATGTGGCCCTTGGCCTCTGCCCTGCTCAGGTAAATGTTACAAAGCTCTTTTAGCCAATCTGTGAATGCCCAAAGGGCACATTTTTCAAGCCAGTCAACCTGTCAGTAGGCACGCAGCTTTGCTCAGTCCATGGGTCTAGAGCCCACAGCTGCTCTGTCTCTAGATGCCACCACCTCTGCCATCACTGCTTTTCTAGGGAAGGATCTCAAGCTCCACTCATTCTCTTCCTTCTTGATGGTCCTGGGATCATCCGTTGGTGCTTCTGAGATGTCTCCTTTTAAAACTAACTGGATTGGCAAAACTAGCCAATCCTCATGGTAGAGTCCTGTATACCTTATATGCATAGTCCCAGTCCTAGGGTGGTGGTGTGGGATAAAGCACTGGACAAGGTTGGTTTGAATCACAAGGTCAGCAGTTTAAGCTCACCAGCCCTCCTCAAAAACCCTATACAGGGTCGCTGTGAGTTGAAGCCAACTTGTTGGCACTTAACAACAATGTATTTTATAAATATATATATATATATTCAGCCTGTGTCTCAGTCCAGGTATCTATGCACAGAACACTGTTGTTCCAAGGCTGTGTACATATAACCCTTTACCTGTCTTCCCTTTAGCCCTTGCAGGGACCTCCCTGTGCCTTAACCTTATCCTCATCATTCTGCTGCCACCCTCCCTCTTGTATATTGTCCTCACCCTCACCCGAGTTAACACATGTCTACCCTCTAGCCAGTGATTTACTACCCCCTTCCCTCCCAATCCTGGTAACTATCAAAGAACCTTTCTTTTAGTATCCACAAACCTTTTGAGGCCCCCTTGTTTACAACAGACTAAAAGTAACTATCTTTATTGAGTGAGTCTTGGTAATGCAGTGATTAAAAGCTCTTGGCTGCGCTAGCCAAAAAGTTAGCAGTGTGAACCTACCAGTTACTCCAACGGAGGGAGAATGATGTGACAGTCTGCTTCATAAAGACATAGGCTTGGATACCCTATGGGGGGCAGTTCTACTTTGTTCTGTAGCTCAACCCCTCGCCCCCTAAAGCAGTGTGTGTTTAGATCTTCTTTGATCTCCCAGATAATGAGAAAACTGAGGCAGTGTTGATTTTCAGTCATCAGCTCCAGGGCATATAACTTGTTAGGCAGTGGGGTGGACCCCTGAGCTCAAGCCGAGTTGTCTAATTTCAAAGCTCATTTGCTTAAACATAGACTCATACTACCCTAAACACTTGTAAGTCCTTCCAGAAATGCAGCCTTCTATGGCCTATGTTGGAGTCCTGGTGTGGCGCTGTGGGTTAATGTGCCAAACTGCAAAGCCGTTTGAATTGCAAGGTTGGCGGTTCAAGCTCATCAGCTGCTCCTCAGAAACCCTATACAGGGTCGCTCCGACTCAAGGGCACTTCACAAAAACAACATGGCCTATGTTGGACTCTTGATGGGGCTCTGTAGGGTAAGCACTGGACTGTGAACTACCAGCTGTTCCTTGGAAACCCGATGCTAGGTCGCTGTGAGGCAGAACCAACTTAGCGGCACTTAACCACAAACACTGAGGGCTTATAAGAGTATGGCATAGTCCTTACCCCAAGAGGAAGACTGCACTAGTAAAAGCAATACAAGGCAAACAAATAGAATTTGATGTGATAAATATGTAATGGGTGTTTAGGAAGCAGGGAACTGGGCAGCTCTGCGGGTTGAGGCAAGCAAGTTACGCGAGAGAGTGTGGTCCAGGAAGGCTTCAGAGAGCAGGACACACTTGGCCTGAGTCTTAACAAGCTTGACGTTGGGCAGTGAGCACAGGGAGGACATTAGAACAGAGAGTAGTCTACAAAGCCACAGAAGTGTAACTAGGCAGAAGTAGACTGAAGCCTGTCTTTTGGTGCCTGAAATGGATACAGTATTATCACACTTGCCAATAAGCAGATGGACAATTCAGATATTAATTTTAAAAAATTTTCAGAGACATTAGTCATCGTGAAGTGACTAAGCTATTTTGTGAACGTTCCATGTTTCTTTGAGGGCCATGGAGATTTGGCATTAGAGCTCTGCCTTCTACGTAGGAGAACCTACAGTGTCCGTCTTGCGCAGACCCATCCGTCAAGGGGCTGGCATGATGCTATAATGCTGAACAGTTTGAGCAGCCTTCCAGACTAAGACTACCAGGAAAGGACTGGCAATCTAATTCTAAAACTCAGCCAGAGAAACCCTTCAGGATTAGAACTGTCGATCCACACCCATCATAGGAATGGTACAAGACCTGGCAGCATTTCATACTGTTGTGCATGGGGTCACCAGGAATTAGAGGTCAATTCCACAGAAACTAACAACGCCGCTTGTTTCTTTGGACTTTAGCTGTAAAGTTTTAAGTTCTTTTTCCTCGATGAAGCGCTTGTCTCGGACGCAGTAAAATATAGTACTTTCCAGATTTCACATGGATCGAAAATTTGTCTTGAGAATCTATCAGTGGTGAAGTATGCATGGACTCTATGCTAATATTGCTGTGTGCTTTCCACAGGGTGCACTTGCAGTTGTGTCGTGGTACAGTTACTGTAAGGTCATATCAGACTGCTCACTGTAGCGGCCTGTGTTGGAAAGTTAACTTCATTTCAAGTTGAGGGGATTCGCTGTTAAAATGGTATTTGAAATTGTTAAGTGCCAACAAATTAATTACAACCCTGTAATCTTTCGAGAAATACATGGTAGGTTTGAACCACCTGTTAGCACCTTACCTACAGTGCTACACCAGTACTCCATGCTTGAAATAGGAGAATCATCATCTAGATCATTAATTATAGTAAAGATCCCAAATTTTAAAGTGCAAAAAAAGAAATTTGGTTTTGAATTATGCTTATAAAATATCATTAAAAAAAACAAAAACGATTTGTGTACGTTTCTTCTGTAGCTATAGTGTTTTAAATTCCCTTATGAAGACTTTTGGAGTCCTGCTATGGGTTAATGCGCCAGACTGCGAAGTCGGTGTGAACTGCAAGATGGGTGGCTCACCAGCCACTCCTCAGAAACCCTATACAGGGTCACCATGGGCCATGGTGATGATTTGTGATGAGCAAATGAGCCATGTACCACAAATAGCTGATTCCCAAGTACTTAAAGATTTTGTTAGTTTTAAGTATTTTTTGTCATGTTATATGTTCGTTGTCAAGCCCTGGTGTTGGCATGGTAGGATAAGCACTGGACCGCAAAGTCAGCGATTCAAACTCACAAACCGCTCCTTGGAACCAACTCAACAGCACCTAACAACAACAAAAGTGTGCATTTTGCTATGTAAATTTTCTTGTTTGTGTGGTATCCCCAAAGGAATTTTTAACAACTTGGAACAAAACATTAAAGTAACAACTTTTTAAAAAACCAAACTGGCAGTAGTATCAACCACTCCCTTTGCTAAGGCGTTCCTTGTGCTCCTCCTGACTCTCCTCTCTCTTTTCTCTAACAGATTTTCTCAAGGTCAGCAACTTGTGACCAAATTAGTGACTGCCCCTGTAGCTTGTGGGGCGGTCATGGTCCCGAGCACTATGCTCATGGGTCAGGTGGTGACTGCCTATCCCACTTTTGCTGCGCAACAGCAGCCGTCAGCGAGCTTGTCAGTCAGCCAGCCGCAGCAGCAACAGCCAAGTGGTCCAGAACAGCAGCAACCATCGCAGGCTCAGCTGACCCATCCTCCACAGCAATTCTTACAGGTAATTTCCCCCACAGGGAAGCTGCCCCCGACCCAGTCACTCTTACATAATGATAGCAGATGTGTAAGTCAACAGATGGGTAAATTACCAGAAAAATTCCATTACAGCTTATCATGCAATGTCAGTCTCTACAAGGATAGAAAGCTTGTCCCAGCTAGCTGTTTTTCCTTCCTTCCTTCAGTCTTTGGAAGACTTAGGGTCCTGCCCAGTTACCTGAAGTGCTGGGTAGAGGAAGTTGCCCACTTCATGCCAACATCAAGGCCTGTTTCCTCTTTCTGGCTAGAGTTTCTGAGAGTCAAGTAAAGGCACCTTTCTTTTTCATGCTCCTTTCTAGCAGCCCATCAAACTCTACCCTTCACAGGGCAGAGGGTCTCAAGACAGAGTTTTGTTAACAGTGTATGAATTATCTTAAATTACTTTGTTGAAATTATAGTTTCTTCTAAGTTTTCAATTGTAAATTAACATCAGAGGAGCAATACTGTGGAGGCAGTCTGCGGTACGTGTGTGTCGGAGTTCAGAACCTGGGCTCTAACGTCAGACTGCTCTGCAGCTGAATCACTGCTGCACCACATACTGGGTGACCTATGGCAGGGGACAGAAACTTGCTAAACTTCGGTTTTCTCATTTATAAAATGGAGGAATGCATAGATACACAGTGTGTGTGTGTGAGAGAGAGAGATAATGGCTTATCCCTCATGAGTAAAATAAAAGTATGTAAATCATTGAATATTATGCAAAGCATATAGTTAGCTATCACTTATGACCACAATATTGACAAGTTCCACTTATCTAAGGAGCCCTGCCCTGGAGCTGTAGGATAAGCACTGGACTGCTAACCAAAAGGTTGGTGATTCAAACCCATGAGCCACTCCTCGGAAACAGTGTACTCATAGGGTAGTTATAAGTTGGAACCGACTCGATGGTACATATCACAACTTACCTAAAGCATATAGAAGGAAAGTCAGGGTGTACACATCAAAGAGATCAATAGAACACATTTCTAGACCTCAGTACCCTCACTAAGGATTGCTTAGTAGTAGACTGTGACATCAGGAAATCCAACTTTCTTCTGTCCCAGCTGCAGCAATTCTGCATGTTGGGTAGCCCGGGCTTGTACTGGAGACCACCTCTGCTAGGCCAGACACAGCAATTTGAGAATTATATAATGCACAGGATGACTAGGGGACACAGAGTTCACCTTTATATACAGCTATAAAGATAGTTTTAATTTATCATCCTCCATGTTTAAGACTATAATATTTTAACTTGGAAAACCTAAAACCAGTTAGTTGTCAAAGTAGTTTTAGAAATTATATAGTCTCTTAGACTGTGAGCCTATACTACAACCACTAGTAACTGGATTAGCTATGATTAGAATAAGAGTTTATAATAAATTTTAAAATAATACCTGGGGAAATATATTCAGTGAGAATTAAGCAAAAGCTTAAAAAGGAGATCCATTAAGACTTCATCTTGTAACTCTTATCAGGGAACCTAAATGAACACAAACCCAGTGCTGTCAAGTCAGTTTGACTAACACTAACCTTTTAGGGTGTGGTTTGGTATTTTTTATGCTGACTGCCTCCAGGTAGATGTGATCAGGAGGTGGCCTTCCCTTTTCACTCTTCTTAGTAACTTTCACAGGTGTTGTCTGCCTTCCTGATGTATGGCAGTTGGTATTGGTTCTTGCCTGGATTGTGAGGTTTTGTAAGGTGTCATTGCAGCTTGACTATATGACAGCAATTCCTGTCTCCTTATGTAATATAGGGAAAGAGCCCCCTAAAGGTAAAAGGGGAGCCAAAAAAAAAAAGATTGGATACTGTAGTGTATAATCACAGAAGAGAGAGGGAGGGAGAAAAAAAGTCTGTAGCCTAATTAATCTGAGTATGACCTTAATATCCTCTTTCAGCTTCTTGCCTTCAAGGCCACCGGATAAATTTTAAGATGCCACTGTTGGTTGGTATGCTGAACCTCAGGGTTTAATTTTCAGCCTGTTTTGTTTTTAGTCTCTCTCCACTCCACAACCCCCGTTGTTCTGGCCTTTTCCCTATTAATAAACAAACAGTTCGGGGCCGGCTGTGGCCGATTTGCGCTGTTGGTTTTAAGTGGTGACTGTCTCTAAATGGTGAGAGGATCTGTGTGCATGCGTGGTAGAAGAACCCTCCAGTGGTGAAGGTCGGGGGTGTCCACTCACTCAGGCACCCCCCCGTCTAGTCACCAGAATGGAGGTGTGCAGACAGTGAGAGGCCAATGAACAGATAACCAAAGAGAATCAGAACAAAACAAAAAATATTGTCCACCTTTGTCTCTGAGGTTCCCACAGGCATTATTAGTCGTGGCAGGTCTGCTGGCTCCCCTGCTTGGTTTTGCCGTTTGATCTCGCCCAAATTGTCGGCTCAAGGCCACTGAGCTTGGCAGGTTTGAATGTATGAGATTTCTTGCTTCTGCTACAAGTTCCATAGGCTATAATAAGTCTTCCAACTTTTTAAATATTCCTGTATATGTGGTTCAGAGTTTTGGAGCTCTGCCCTTAACACTAACCTTTTAAAACAAGAGTAGAACACAGGGTTTCCAAGGTTATAAATCCATACAGAAGCCAATTGTCTTAGCGTTCTCCTGCAAGACAGCTGGTAGGGCTGAACCACCGACCTTTTAGTTATCAACTGAGCATTTGACAATTTCGCCATAAGGCTACTTATCCTTAAAAGAATGAACATTATTCCCTCTTCCCCCAATTTCCCCACAAAAGCATTCCAAAGACATGGCACCCATATATAAGATAGGCAGCACCCTTCATAAATACTTATATTTAAATAGTAAACAAAGTATTTGGTTTGTTACTTATATAACACCTTTGTCCAACATGTATCTCTGTTATAATGCTGTAAGGCTAACGGAAATCCAGCCCAAAGGTATCCTGAATTCTTTAGCTCCAATGTAACTTATTCTAATAACAGAAAACTCTCGAGGTTTGTGACAAAGCTCACTGGTCACTCAGGCCTAAGGGTGTGTTGTGTGTTGTGTACTCCTGTCCATCACACACATTTTCCAGTCACCCATCATGGCACCATTTTAAAGTTAGGAACCCCGCATCAACGTGTATTTTCAATAGTGGGGAAAGACTTTCACTGCAAACTTCACTTTCTTTCAGCTGGTTACCTTTGTGTCATGGGGTGATAGATTTATGAACAGCGTGTCAGAGTGGAGATTAGGTACAGGAATGAGATTTATCTAAGGTCACCCAGCTAATAAATGCCAGAGTAAAACTCAAATCCAGGCCTCCTGATTACAGTACGCAAGGCTTTGTTTTCATTTTGTTTTTGTTAACACCAAACTGCTACATATAAGACTTAATAGCAACTGTAACTTTGCCCCATTTTCTGTAGTGCTTCTAAGCAATTAAATATTAATAATTTTTTATTACGCTCGAGGAACTCTGGTAGCATAGTGGTTACGAGTCAGGCTGCTAACCTCAAGGTCATCAGTTAGAAACTACTAACTAGTGAGAAACATGAGGCTTTCGGCTCCCATAAAGATTTACAGCCTCAGAAGCCCTATGCAGGGTTACCGTGAGTCAGAACCAACTCCACGGCACACAACTGCCACCAATATTAAGCTCACGGTGTAGGTACTAGCCACTGCTCTGAGGATATTATATGTTCAAACTCGTTTAAATCTGCATAAAACCCCAGTATGGTAGACACTACTATTACCCCTGTTTTTTTTTAAATGAAGAAACTGAAGCCCAGAAAAAAATAACTTGCCCAAGTCACACATCTAATAAACGGGACGTCGAGAGTTCAAACCCAGCCAATCTGCCTGCCTCAGGGCCCTGGTGCTGGGCCGCTGCTCTGCTACTCTAACCAGCCACACGAGCCCGTGTCCGCGAGCACTGGACATTTATCCCCGGGCTTCATTGTCATAGCTAGGCTTGAATGTCACTATCTGTTTAAACTTGGGGCCTTTAAGGCATATTAACTAAAAGAAAGTATGATTTTTTTGCTTTCTATACCATAAAAATCCCTAGTTCAGATTCCTTGAAAAAATGAAATTTGTCATGTATACTTTTTCAGAAAAAGGGGAAAGCCTCATAAGAATTTATCCAAAATATGAATCTTCGATGAGACAACAGGAATGATCTTGATTGCGTGTAACTTCGGGAGCGTGCCGCTGTACAGAATGGAGCATTTTCATCCGTCCTGTCTGGCTGATACCGGGAGGGTGAAGTGATGCCCCATAATCCTTTTTCTTTTTGAAGACTTCTAGGTTGCTCCATGGAAATCCTTCGACTCAGCTCATCGTGTCTGCTGCGTTTCCTCTACAACAGAGCACTTTCCCTCAGTCCCAGCACCAGCAGCAGCAGCTCAGCCGACACCGGACTGACAGTTTGACTGACCCTTCCAAGGCCCAACCACAGTAGCCCAGAGGAAAGGGCTGACCTATCCAGAGCCGCTCAAACGATCGGAGTCCCAGCAGCTCCAGGAGATGCAGTATTACGTGTTCTAGTTCCTGGAATTAGTTGGCAGGGAAATGCTGCCTAGTGCTACAGATGTACATTAAATACCAGCCAGCAGATGATCATAGGGACATAGCCAATTCTGACGGTGTTGTAGTTGTTCAGATACTTTTTGATGGAAAAGAGTATATTGCCAAATGTTCAGAAGCTCAGCTATGAAACATGACCTCCAGTGCATCAGAAAAGCACTAGCAATGTTAGTAACTTTGAGTGGGTCTCTGCCTGTTGTTGAGTGTTACAGAGGACACACCACTGCCACGTCAGGGGTTTGCTTCCTATGATGCCATGAAGACAGTCCAGTAGACTCAATACACACCCTCCTAGCCCCTCTACCTTTTCTCATGATGGAACAGTAACTACTTTCAGAATGTTCTGTGGGTTCAAATTCTCTATTGTACAGAAGCTGTAAGAATATGTACATGTCTGGATAAAAGAAGAGGAAGCAAAGTTTTCTGTATGCTGCATGCAAGCACTGTCTTCTGTAGGGATGAGGACAGTTCATTAGACCCAGGACAGCACGTGCAAACTAACACAGCCTCTGTTTCCCTTTCGTTTACAGCACGATAGTGTCCTCGTCAGTTCTCCGGGGCACACGTCTTTTGCTCATACTTTAGCTGTGATACCACGTTTGTTCAGTGAGGTATGATGTGCTGCTGGAAATGGGTTTTGTTTTTCAGGTTAAATTATTGATATAACAGAATGTTCAAGTTCTTCAGAAATAACCCCTCATTTTTCAATTATGTTTGTTTGAAAATGGGATTTGCACTGGTTTATTTTAGATGGTTGGGAATTTTGATCTCATATTTTAATGTAGTTCATAGTTGGAAATATTTGTGTAAATGGTTTTCAGCAAGCCTGAAAGTAATGTCAAGAATGTCTCAGTTATAAGAGTAAAATTTGCACAGAAAACACATTTTAGGCACTTTGTAACATTCTCAATGGTGGGAATTTTAACTTTTAGGATATGTTGGAATCTTTTTTATTATCCTTCACGATTTCAGTGCTTCTTTTAGCCAGAAATGATTCAGGGTTATTTGAGGGGGGGAAAAGCCCATAGTGCCTTGATTTTAATTCAGGTGACCATTCACCATCTTAAACTCATTGTCTGGTTTCAGTAGCAATTTTGAAATCTTAAATCCATTTTAATAGCATGTGGGTGTCAGTATTACTATTCTCCAAGTTCCTATGAAGACTGCTTTGAGTCTCTTGGATTGGAGGTACAAATAACTTAGAACTAAAAGATGACATCCTTCTATCCAACCCATTAATGTGATCCCAAAATTGTATCCCATAAATTAGTGTGTTAACTTCCTTTAATGCTACTCATTTTAAAATTGCCAGTAAATATTTGTTCAACATAAAACTGATTTTCCCACAAAGAAAACAGAAGAAGTAGGAATTGGCTTTGCCTTCACTATAGCATTAGGATGTTGTAACTCACAAGCTTTCTGAATATGGATTACGATTTCTATGGTAATATATCATAAAGATAACAAATTCCAACAGAAATTACATGCACCTTATAAAAAGCATTTTTATAGATGTTATGGTACTGATAATAATGTCCACAGAGCAAAGAACTTTATCTTAGTGACAAATAAAAATTATTACTGAGAAAAGGGAGGACAGCAACCTATTATAAATCAGTTGACCTTAAAGGAAAATATTCAACTGTAACAGAACTGACATTGTCAAATGAAGTTTTGAACAGTGAAAATAACCTAATATTGTAGCATTACTAGGTAAAGGGGCCAGGGAAATTTTAAGTCAGTTCTTCTGTCTCTCCTGTCCTCAGCTTTCTTGTCGCCCTTGAGGTGTATACTTTGCCTTTCTGTAGAAAATTATCCCTGGCCACACACTTAAATTAGAAAATTAATGTTGAAAAAGGAAGTAAATAACCAAAGAAAGCTGGTGCCTCCCTTCTATATGTATAAGCAGCTTACCAATCAGTGATTAAATATCAAAGAATTCTAGCTATGTGATCATCCAGAAGAGACTTTTCACATTTTTGTTAGAATATGTGTATTTGAGCCTACAAATACACATATGCAGATACAGTTGATGTTGTAGAATAGGGTAAAAACATTTTCCTCCCCTCTTCAAATTGCCTTTCTTGACCTTATCATGCCATTCCATTTATAGCTGAGTTGTGCCTCGATTTATTGGTGAGATTTAGTGATATGGATTTAGTTACTGAACAGTAGAATTATTACAGATTATTGTCTAAGGACCTTATTTTTTTTAAAAAAAGATGGTGAATAGTGAGTACTGTGTACTTAGGTTGACAGAAGCAAAGCGTAAGACAAGCCACAAGGTAAATCTGTAGACTGTGTGTATTTGCTCATCCTCTCCTCTCCTAGGCCCTTCAAGTATTTTCATCTCCAAAAATATTTTGGAAAGACAATTAGATACAAATTTCCTTTATAATTCATGTTTATCCTCATTGCTCTAATTTTTTCCTGTTCAGTGTTAACAATGGCTAAATGTAAAGGAGTCCTGGTGTGGCTCTCTCTGTAGAGTAAGCACTGGACTGCAAGGTCGGTGGTTCACACTCACCAGCTGCTTCCTGAAATCTCCATACAGGGTCGCTTTGAGTCAAAACCGACTTGACGGCACTGACAAGGACAAATGTAAAGGTTCAGTTAGCTGCTCTTCCTTTTCTGTCAGTATGTAGTTTTGGAAGCGCAAGTAAGTGGCCTACTGACTGCCTCTTAGCTTCTTTGTTTTTCTCCTCAGATTTCTCTTGAACTTGATTGCAAAAGGAGTCCCAGTCCCCTCCCCCAGAAGCCAAGACTTGAGCATGCAGATGAAGATGCAGCAGTGGTCTGCTCTTCATTGATTTCTATAGCCAAAGGTGTTCATTGAAATCCCAAATCTAAAGCATGAAGATACCAAATGAAAACATGTTTGCCCACTCTGTCTGTTTCATTCTCACACTCACTCAGTTTTCCTTGAAAGAGTGGCATTTTTAGGTATGCAGGGAACTGATGAAGGTAAGGAGATGCTAGCTGGTCTGCAGGTGTCCTGGAATGACTCCAGTGTATTAGTGCTGGACTAGGAGACAGACCCACCTACAGGGGGTCATAGAGGAGACAATGGCTGCTGAGGCTGGTACTAAACCAGAACCTGGACACTTACTTACAAGTACTCCAGTTGTCCATTGGAAACTATTGGAGGAAAAGTGAATGTGGGGGTGGGGAGTGGGATATGTAAATGAGTACTACAGTTCCTTCTCTGAACTCCATCCTGAGAGTTCCTATGATTTGCTCTGTAGTTGAAGACTGGCTTAGGAATGTCCTACAGATCATTGATGCCAGTGAGTGATCTAGTTCGTTGTAGTCAGTGCAGAATAGTGAGAGTGGTATTTGGATTCTGCAGCAGTGCTGTAGTGTGGTCATTGCCTTAAAACCATCTGCTTGAAGTTAGGTTGTAAGCACTGAAGCAATCCAGCTCTTTAACGGGCATTGTGTTGAAGGAAGATGAACCCTTGTTCAAGAAGCCTTCAGAAGGGGCACTTAAACTAGAACTCCGCTTCTCCTGCTCATATGACAGGTGCAGATCCTTTCAGATGATAGAACTCAATGTGTTTTACAATGTTTCTGCTACATGGAGGCAAACTTTTTAAAAGTGGAATGCAGGTTGCATTTTGCGCTAGTATTGCTTGTTTCTGCTTTTTCCTTTCACTATGTTTCTTTGGTGATTGTTATGTTTGCTGATAAGCATTTGTGCAAAGCTAATTCAAGTCTCTAATCTTTTCAGTATCTGCAACCCTGTTCTTAGTCCCATGGGAGTCAGGTATAAACACTGGATATTAATTTTGTTGAGTGAGTCTAGCCAGGAGTCGGCTGGTTGGAATTCTTAAATGATGGAAGAGAAACAGCACAAGGACACTTGGCCATTTCAACAGCAAATGGAGAAAGAACCTTTTTAAGTTTGTTTAGATTGGGTGAGCATTCTTTGAAAAGGAGCTTCTGAAGTAATTGCAAAGGAAGAGTCTACTATTTTTATAGCATATTTAATATATTTGTATATAGTAACTAGAGTATACTAGGAGTCCTCCAATCCCCCGCCCCCATTTTCTAATTTACTTCCCTTTTGTGCCCTAGCACTAGTACAGCCTCATCTGCATGGGTAATGTGCCTGTTGTCAGCCTACCAAAAGATAGTGCTGCTGCTTCCGGAGACAGGTGAGACACCGGGGATCCTTTACATGAGGAATAGCACACAGTTTTCAAACAAACCACAGTCTAAAAGCATCATTTGAAATGTAAAAAGCACTTTATTGCAATTACTCATTTTGATAGAGTTTATTATCTTAGGCATTAACTATTTCTAAAGGATCCCCAAATCATCACTTAGGTGAATTTATAAAACGACACATTTCTGAGAAATGTTTAGATCCAGTGAACCATAGTAGGTTTATGGGAGTGATTTCAAGGTAGCCAAATGAACTGACTTGTGCTTCGAATGTGGTGGAGTCCAGCAATTGTAGATGCCTCATTTCATTTAGACACTATTGTAAACCTATTCTTGCCTATTTTGTGGACACCAAAAGAGACCAATGATCCTCTTTATTTTCAGAGGTCTAGAAAAACTGTAGCAGTGCAGGTAGATGTACAGAACTAACCTAGAAGTGATTGCTAGTAATATTCTAGAATACGGTAATTTCAAGAATTATTCTGAGTGTTTTAAATGTTGGCATGTCATTTCAGCATTTCCATTTGAATTGCTCTTGTAATATTTTTGCACAAAAAGGACTGAAAGAATACTATTCTGAAAAAAAAAAAATTTGGTTAAAGGAAAAAACCTTATAATTTGGTCTTATTTTAATGTCTCCTATGGAAACACTGAGGATAAATTTTGTTGGCAGAATTTAATTCAGGATATTTAAAACAGTGTTGAACAGCTCACAAGAAATTAAGCAGACTTGGAGATACTCAAAACTGAAAATTCTTTCCACGTGACTGTTTTACATACTCCCCCCCCCCCACCTCTTATGTCATAATTTTAACACTACATTCCTTGTTTTTCTTAAATAAACAACTACTTCGCAGGTTCTGTTTGGAGTATTTAACCATATTTTGTTAGCTGTCTAGGTGTTCCCAAGGAAATGCTCTTTAGTGGAATAGGATTTTGTTTATGAAGAGACTGTTAAGTGACCATCACCACCACCAGCAAACACTGAGGTGCTGCATTAAGTGACAATCAAAATAGTATTGACAGAAGAACTGAGCGCATGATTTCAGGAAGCAATTGCGTTGAAAGCAGTTTTCTGGGTTTCTTGAATAAAATGGCTAACTGTATTTATGTTTTTAAATATCTTTGTGCTGTCTCATCAGAGTGATTTTGGCGTCTTGTATTTAATGTATGGTTTTGTTGTTCCGCGTCACCTTTTAGGAAGCATTGCAGTTGTTAGCCCTCACAACAGAACTTGTGGACTTGTGTGGTTTACTTTAGATGGCAGTGGGGGGGAGGGCCCACTCCAGATGTCCCTGCACTCCGGATGTCCCTCTTCGTTTCAGCTCAATTCAGAAAAACACCTTTCAGATCTGCTTCAGAAAGCTCCAACTTTTCTGGTTTCACTTGCTGCCTTTTATATTTTATGTATTTTTGTATAATGACTTCCCCAACACAAAGACCAGCGTGACAGAACCAGTGGCATACACTGCCTCGGTTTTAGCCCTATCTTGCCCATTTGGGGAAATGCATTTTAATGAAACCATGAGCAGTTTCTAAAGGCTATCATTCCGAAACCCCTATTAAAGTAGGAGTCGGGCTGTTAACCTGGAGGTCAGCAGATTGAAACTATCAGCTGTTCTGAGGGAGAAAAATGAGACTTTCTGCTCCTATAAAGATTCACAGCCTTAGAAACCCTCTCAGTGTTGCTGTGAGTCGGAACCGACTCCATAGCACATGACCAACACCAAAGTCCTTAAATAAAGGTGAAACAACGGATACACCACCACTGTAAATGCTTCCACAAAACATGTGCTATCTTTGTTACTTCACTCTTAAAAACCCCAAATCCATTCACTGCACTATCTGCGTATTTAAAGGCTAGAAATTTGTGCACATTAGAACCCAAAATGATACTCCTAGGGCTCTTGGGTCCTCTATGCGAGGTACAGGGCATACTGTTTAGCTTTGGGGATCCCTTACTGATTGCCCTCAATTCCGACTCACGATGGCCCCATGTGTCCAAGCTCTGTGGGGTTTTCAGTGGCTGATTTTTCATTAGTAGGTTATCAGGCCTTCTTGTAGGTGCATCTGAGTTGACTTGAATTTCCACCATTCTCTTAGCAGCCCCGTGTTAACCTTTGGCACCACCCTGGGCCTCCTTTTTAACAGAGTGGTAATCAAACCTAATCATCAACCACAAATTCCATTTAATTATGTAAAAAGCTTTGCTCACCTCTCAATATGTTTTCTTTTAAAATACATGCTTTTTAAGCGAGGAAACAAACTGACACCGCTTAATATGATGCCATTCAAATGTCCCGTAACGTGCTTGAGTTGACTGGCATGGTGGCTGTGACAGCACGAAGTCAAAACGTAGCTTCTCACGGATGTTCCCTAACTAGCCATCTTCAAGCCAAAAGAAAAAAAATGGGCCGAGACGTTCGTTTTCTAACTACAGAGGGAAAAGGTGGTAATTTATATCATTCTAGAGTTATTCTGAAGCTGAGCACAGCACTGTCACATTCACTTTATGTGAAGAGTGAAGCCCAAAGACAAGTTTAAAATTCAGTGATGACTTGAAACTAGGTGGTAGTGCAAGGAAAAAGAAAAAAGTTGTAAGTTTCTAATTGCTAGCATCCTTCGGTAGTTGTAAAAACATATACCAAAATTCTAATGTTCTGTGTGATTCTTAGTATTGCTGTCCTTACTGCTTGAGTCTTGGTTTGAAATAAAAAATAGATGCAGCCCATCATTCTTAAAACTTCCAAAAGGGTGGAGCTATAAGTGCACTGATCTTGAGGTAAGGATTTTTTTTTTAATCTTTTTTTTCTCCATAAGAAAACATTTCATTGAAATCCAAACTGATTTATCAACATGTGACTCACAAAATTTCCAGGTAGTCTGCCAAAATCCAGAAGTGCACAAGAGACAAGAATGGTTTCATCAACAGTGCTACATTATCAACAGTGCTACATTAATTTCTCTTGACAATTTTCTTAAACTGTCCAAGGTGCTGTGGTTAAGTGATTAACTGCTAATCAAGGTCAGTGGTTCAAACCCAATCACTGCTCCATGTAGAAAGATGAGGCTGTCTGCTCCCGCTGAGATTATAGACTTGGGAACCCTGTGAGCTGCTTTCCTGTTCTACAGGGTCACTCTCAGTCGGAACCGACTCAGTGGCACTCTGTTTACCAGATTTGTGGGTCATTTTTATTACCAATATGGCCATCTTCATTTGGTGTTAGAACTGCTTACACGTTTGCTTTTCTTGCTGTTGAAAGCTACCTTTTGAAGAAAGTTAAAATGTGTTGTCGCCTACCTCCACACAGGCCTCTTTCTGTATGTTTTCCAGGTTCTGGTGTGACTAGCAGTCCAAACTATATGTACATCATTACAGTGTTCTTTCCCATAGACGGTTGTAACGTATCAGATCTAAAGTTATAGGAAAGGAGCCAAGTAGTAGCACCTTTTTATGTAAACGTGAAAACAACTTGATCCAGCCTCTTTCCTTACACTCAATTTAAAAGTAGAAAATACCTCAGCAGTTGTTTTTCAGTACCAACTGCATTTTCCAAAAACTAACCCCTGCTTTAGTGACACATGTAAAAATCACATTATGTTGGCTTTTATAAAGAAACGCTATTCTTATTTCAGAATCACTCTCAGTGACTTGGTTTGACCTTGTGGCTTCAGTAAAGCTCCCAGATCCTCTCAGAGCTGCCAGGTTGTGGTGCCTCTGCCCTCACTCACTAGTACAGGGGCTGTGAGAATGCCAGCTGCTTGCGAGCAGGGGAATTCTTTTCTTAAAAAGAGAACATTAGAGATAATTCCTCCATCTCCCTGCTAGAAATAGCCAAAAGCAGCCCGACTCATGAGACCCCATGAATAATGAGACAAAACGGATCAGTTGCAGATTAGACTGCTTTTTTTTTTTTTTTTTTTAAAAGTAGATCACCAGGCTTTTCGTCCAGGTCTCCCTTCCTCTGCTGAGCCCTCTACTGGCAGGTGGTGATGACTGCACGTTGGCGCACCGGCAGGTCTCCCTCCGCCTGGAGAGCGAGCGTCTCAAGACTGGCACTTAACCAAGCAGTACCAGCAGTGTCTAACTGCAAAACGGCAGGCAAGGTGTGCTCAGGGATCAAACATGAAATGTCCTTGAAGAGCTTAATAATCACAAACAATTTGCTTTTCTACTACAAATTTCCAAAGTTTACTATTCTTTCTCATCTATCTGTGCTACATTTGTGTTGAGAACCACTTTTAGACCTTATTACAGTGACTAACTTCTTCCCACAGTATGGCCTTGACAATTCTGCCTATTAAGTTGCTTTCACAAGTCTCTCCCAATGGCAGACCTTTGCTCAGGACACCTGAATTGCCCTGGATTTACTGCTACTCCTCATACAGGGAACACGTGTGTTTCTACAGAACTCTTGTCTGTCGAGTACGTTTAAAGAGACTATGGCAGTATTACTGCACAACACCATAAGCTGTTATGATACTTGCATGGAGTGTAGTCAAGTTAGAACACTACAATGATAATGATTGCTGAAAGTGGTCTGATAAAATGAGATAGAGCTTTAACACAATGACTCTGGAATGAAATTCTTTGGTTTGATTCCTGTCTCTACCATGTAACCTTGGGCAAATTATTATCTTTCACCTTTTTCAGATAGAAGATAGTACCCACTACCTCACAGAAGTGTGACAAGACAGTGCTTTGGAACAAGACCTGACTCTTGCTTAGCTACTTTAGGTATATCTCAAATATTTATCAACTTCAGAAATAGATTGATAAATATGGAAACTACTACCTTTGATAAAGTTAGGAACTTTTACAACACACAAGGAAAACCAAGCACTGGTCATACCACTTTTATTTACATTGTATCTATGTTACATTGTTATTCAATATAGAAAAAATATGAATACATTTATAGTATTCTTTTAATTTGGTAAATCCATAGTGTCAAATATTGACTGCTGTTATATTGGGTTTCCCACCCAATTTAAAAAAAAAAAGAAGAGGGCTGGATCTGGCAGAGCTGCTCCCGAGTCTTACTACTACTGGGAGAATAATAATGTCGGATTCTTCTCTCTCTCTCTCTCTCTCTCATAAAGAACCTCATTTTTTAAAAAGACTCAGTTAAACTGATTCCTGGCTTGAGGGAATGTTTTAAAAGATAGAAATTCATTCATTCTCCTCCCACCCCCCCAAGAAAAAGATTTATCTTAAAACACTTTCAGTGATCCAGAAGAAAATTTCTATTCTTTATAAAGGGGTCAGTGCTGAAAGAAAATAAGTGGTAGACCCCAACACACAATGGGTTTGCATTCCAAAAAAATGGAGACTATATTAACATAATTATGCTGGAGGAAAGAAAACCCACACTTACAGATCAGGTTTGTTTTGTTTAAAATCCATGTTGCAAAATACAATCGATGATTATCTCCTTTGGACCTAATACTCTTCATTAAATGGTTCAAACTCACAAATCAATGCTACCAAATACATTATTTTCTATCGCTTTTAGTTATAATGTGCACAGTGTACAGAATGCCAAGAGTTGCCTATCTACAACTGGTACAAATAAACAAATAGCTTGTTAAAAACCAGAATCAGGACTTATAAATAGTGCAGAAAATGCAAACGCCAAAAAAACGATGCCTCCTATGATTGTCACTGAAAGAGAAGAAAAAAGAATTAAGTAAGGCAAAATTCCTATAGTCCAGTACTGTACAGTATCAGAGAGCCAGGATGTTGCCCACTAGTCTCCCAATCTAGTCAACTAACCTTGAGAACAGACTGGAACCACTGAAACCCTGTTTCCACAGCCAGAGCACTTCACATGCCTAACTTCTCAAGCACTGCTGGGCTAAGTGACAGGATTGTGTTAAATTGAGAAAGTGGGGAAAGTAACAGTAGAGCGGTACTTCATTTTAAGAGCAATTTATTGGGACCCTACCCAGAGAAGCAGTGATGCCTGAGATGGAGGCAGAGACAATGACGTGGAACGATGGAGCAGCTGGGGACTTTAGACACAGAGAGGGAGAGAGGCTGTGTGCTGAAGACTGAGGGTGGGAGGGAATTTAGGGGGCAGACTTGCAGCGTATACCCTTTGGTTGGTTGATGATGCATGGAGGGGACTGGAACCATGGCAATGAGACAATATATGATAGAATGAATGTAAAACTAATGTTCTCCCATGTAAACTATCATATAATTCACAATAAAACATTAAAAAAAGCAATTTATAAGCAGGACTGTGTCTGGCTAGCAGAGACTCAACATCACTAGAGGGCACAGACTGCACTAGGTGACACTGTTAAAGGGTAACACCAAAGAGACTGACTGTAGACGAAGGATTTTTAAAAATAAAATATCCCTATCATTAGTTACAACAACAACACTTTTTGAAAGCCCAGCACATGTGTCACTATTACCTACAAGGCTAAAACTCTGTCATTACTGGGGCCCACATTGCTGCTGTTCCCACTGCTACTAGCAATCCTGGGGTGGGGCTGCAGGTGAATGTGCTGGACTGCAAGGTGGGTTTGAACCAAGGATGAGCAGTGCAAGCTCACCAGCCGCACCTTGGAAACCCTATACGGGGTTGCTAGAGATCAGAACCAACTTGATGGCACTCAACAGCAACAAGTGTTTTTTGATAGTGACTGATTTTGTCAAATTTTCTGGTGTTTTACCTACAATATTGTGGTAAGTACTACTTGTGAATGAAGTAATAATCAAAGAAGGTAAAAAAAAAAAAATTCAAATAATGTAATGTAATTCAGTGTATAAACAGATTTTACAAAATAATTTTGTTACTAGTCATATAATACTATACTAAGAAACAATAATTTTAAGCAACTTATGACTCAGAGTCTGACTACAATTGATAATTACTGCGGCTTTGGTATGGACTGGTCCGAGAGGCAGTCCATGATGCAGGAGGACTGGGTGGGACCAACACTAGTGAGACCACTGAAGAGACTTTAGTCCTCTTTAAGAGCTCACTGTTACTGTTCAGCAGAACCGGTTAAATATGGTTTCCACCCATGATTTCCCAGTCTCTTAGAACACATTTGTAAAGTCAAAAATGCTTTATTTAAATACCACTTAGAGAAAACATGTTGAGAAAAAGCTCTACTATGAATTCAACAAGACTTCTAAATAAATTTGTCATTACTATCTTCACATGAGAACAATAGTTCACATTTGCAAGACTAGGAGTAATAGTTCCGATCTCAGGGCCTCTAACCTTCTAATTACAAAATTTGGATATATTTAAAAATGAAAAAATACTTAAAGCTAATTTCCTTTATCTAATCTCTGTGATTCTAAAACGTGAAAGCAGACAGCGTTGCCGACGTAGAGACTTACCAGTTCTGACAGAGATCTTCTGTGCTACCATTCTCCCGCCAATGACTGCCAGTCCAGTGCATAAGCAGTGGCCCACTGTTCCGCCCACCGCCACACCGTAGGGGTCCTGCAAACAAGTGTGCAAACATTCCTTAAGACCACGGTGCAGATTTTGCCATGTAAAAAAGGGAAAACGCACTGAAAATGAAAGTAACAAAAAGCAAAGCACAGAATAATATAAAAAATTCAAGTGCACTATAAATTTAGAATTGCACTTTAAAATTTTTTATAAAGCTGTTTAATGTAATATGCAGGACTGCAAAGTCGTTTTGAACTGCAAGGTTGGTGGTTCAAGCTCACCAGCCATTCCTTGGAAACCCTATACAGGGTCCCTATGGGTCAGACCCGACTCCTAGGCATTTAACAAAACAACATACCAATTATAGATACTGTAATTAGGACTAGAGTTAAAAGGAGACAATTCAAACTTAATCCTTTGTAAAGTCAGAATATCCCTGCTGAAATGAAGCTATTCAGTGAGCAGTTACTAAACTCCCTTCCAAGCCAGTAATTAGTACTTCTGTGGCCAGTACCCCGGAGACGACACACTTCTTGTCTCAGTTAATGCTGAGTATTGTGAGAAAACAAAGGAAGCCTTTACCATACAGGTGGCTGCTCCCTGCAAGGCGAGACCCCCATCTCCCTAGCACAAGAAAGGGTCTTTCAAAGAACTCTTGCTGCCACAGCATGCTGGAGGCACTCCGACTTGGGGGGGGGAGGGGTTCAGTCCAGGTTTTCTGGAGAAGACAGCCCTGAAGATGAGCAGGAGTCACCAGGAGGAGTTGATTTTGTTTGTAGGAGAGGGAGCATTCTAAGCAGAAGGCAACCAGCCAGAGAGAGAATCTAGAGGCACCTCTAGAGAGAATCAAAGAGTCACAATTGAAGACAGCAAGGTAGGTGGGGACAGGGTCATGTAGGATCTGATAGAAGCTTTCCTAGACTTGACCCTGACACACTGTTGACTTCTGTTTTGAATGTCTCGTGTGCAGAGCAACGAGCTCTGGTACCATAATGGTTACCAGTCGGGCTGCTAACCTCAAGGTCAGCAGTTCTAAAGTACCAGCTGTTCCGCAGGAGAAAGATACAGTTTCCTGTTCCTGTAAAGATTGACAGCTCGGAAACCCTGTGCAGAGTCGCTGTTAGTCAGAACCAACTCCACAGCACACCACCACCACCACCACCACTACCACCACCGTGTACAGAACAAACGAGGGAAGCGAGATGGAAACAGGCTGGTCAACTGGGGGGCTACTGCAGAGGACCTGACAAGAAACCGCGGCGGCTTGGACTGAGGTGAGACACAACAGGCAGAGGAGGCGGCTTGCAGACCTGGTATGGTGCTGTAAGAAAAACACTGCACTGCTAGGTCGGAGGTTCAAACTCAACAGTCACACCCCAGAAACCCTATTCAGGGTCACTATGAGTAGGAACCTACTCAATGACACTTAACATAATGAAAGTCAAAGACTACAGCTTTCAGTGTAAACTAACCCTTCAAAGTGCAGAAAACAAAAATCCTCACTAGACTTACAAGTTAATTCCCTTCAACAATCACTGTTCATGAGCAGCAGTTAAAGGAAATGGTGTGTTACAGTGGGCAAATTGCTGCAAGAGACTTCTTGAATGTTCTAACCAGCAAAGAAATCATGTTGATGGCTAAGGTGTGCCTGACCCAAGCCTTGGTCTTCTTAATTGCCTCATGAATGCAAAAGCATGTGAAAAAAGAAGACAACTAATGCATTTGGACTTGGTGTTGGTGAAGAATACAGCATACAAATGCCAAAAGCAATATACAAATAAGTCTTTTAAGAAATGCAACCATAATACTCCTTAAAAACAACACAATGAGGTAGCTACATTCCCACTTCCTTACTGAGGATACACATCACCAGAAAAGAGGCCTCGCTAGAGAAGGACATCATGTTTTGTGAGGCGCAGGGATTGATGAAGGCGAGGGAAACCCTGACTGAGGTGGGTGGCCACAACAGCCAGTCACCTACTACTGCTACCACAGAAACAGCAAAAGTGAACGCCCTGAACAAACAGGAATTCATTCTCAGCTCACAGAGGCTAGAAGTTTGAATTCAGGTGCCAGCCCGGGAGGCTTTCTCTCTGCTCTGAGGGCAGGTCCTTGTCTCTCTACCCAGGCATCTCTTCCCAGGCCTGCCTGATCTGTTTTTACATCTCAAAAGAGAACCCCTTACATTACTACTGCCCCATTACCATAAAGATAACCCATTCCCAAATGGAATCAGAACCCAAAGTGCACAAAGCTCAGGATTCACTGCACATATTTTAGGGGAACACAATTCAATCTGTAACAAATGGGCTCAAGCATAGCAAAGATCACAAAGATGGTGCAAAAGTGAGCAACAGTCACCGTGAAGCAGAGCTGACCCAACAGCTACTAACAGTAAGTCCAGGCTCAATACCCGCCATTTCTGATACACAGCAACTTTAAGGACATAGTGTGCCACTACAGGACAAGCACTGGACTGCTAGTCACAAGGTCGGCACGTCAAACCTACCAGCCCCTCCTGGGAAAGCCTATACAGGGTCACTATGAGTAGGAACCAACTCTACAGCACTTGATAGCCACCCAGAAGGGAGCAGAACTGCCTCGCAGGGTCTCCCAGCTGCACGTCTCTGCAGGAGCAGACTGCGCACCTACCATGAGCAGCTGACCCCTGTGCCACCAGGGCTCCATAGTGAAACTCTGGGGTTCTGAAACAGGAAACATCGGATGGGAAGCCTCCAAAAGCTTCAATAAACTATGCTTAATACCATCACTGTTGGTTTTTAATATAGGGGAAGCAGTGGGCAGCAGAGTTAAAAGTGAAGTTAGGGAGTTCAATTGGATGGTGAGTAACGAATTGAACGTAATAGCTATAGGAAAGAATGCAGGAGGAAAATGCTGACCACACAACCACAAGGAAAGCTACATTCAAGAGATGACAGAGGAGGAGGAAGCCCAAAGGAGACTGAAGAGTGAGCAGGCAATCTGCCACCCCAAGAGGACCCACAGGGACACTGCTGTCTGCTCAGAGCACTAGATTGCTATCACTGCTGAGGGCAGAAATACAGACTGACTAGGTATTGTGAAAGAAACCAATCCTGGCACACACCTTTACCAATTTTAAACCACTAGGTGTTTTGTTCTCTTCTAACAACTAAATGCCTCTTTGTCTACAGGTTCCTCATAAGCACAATTAAGTGTTCTGGAATACTCATTCTCCACAATGTTGTCCATAGCTTGTCATGATCCACACAATCGAAAGCCTTTGCTTAGACAATAAAGCACAGGTAAACATCTTCCTGGTATTTTTTGCTTTCAGCCAAGATGCATCAGACATCAGCAGTGATATTCCTCGTTCTGCGTCCTCTTCAGTAACAGTTTATATTTCCAACAAGCATGCAAACCAAAGTTTGAGAGAAGAAAGAAAACCAAGAAGACAACTACCACGATGTTTTTTTTTTTGTTTGTTTTTTGTTTTAGCAAGATGACTGTGGGAACTGGTAAGTCAATTTTGAAGAGAACCAGGAGAGTCAGATCTAAAACCCAGAACCTAGCAGTGTAAATGTCCCCTTGGGCCCACCTCATCTCTGTGACCAGTGTTCTCTGGAATATAGTAAATTTAGTCCTATTAGCAGTCATTCCGATATCACCCTCAGACATCACTCACCTCTCTAGCTGCCAAGACGATTGTGGTCAGTTGAGAGCGATCCCCCCATTCTGCTAAGAATGTTAATGTGAGAGCTTGAACAAAGATGGGTGAAATAAAATGCAACCACTTTTTCTGAGGTATCGTTGTGTTTGTGCCCGTTTCAACATCTCCTGGTCCATTTAAGAGTTTAGTTCGTTGAAGCTAAATTAAAGACGAAAAATTATATTAATACCAAAACCAGAAAATTCAACATTAACTATTAAGGCCAGAATCACTTAATCTAAAGTGTTTAAATTGTGTAACCCCCAATTTATCTTTGAACCATTATTTCACAGAACAGCAAAATGCTGTTACTTCTTCCAATACTTCCTTTGTTAATTAAACAATATTTACCAATCACTTGCTATCCTAGAAGCTGCGAAAGAACCATATAAAATGATACATATAAAGATGTAAAAATAAGAGGGTACGTCACACAGTACTAAGGTTTCAGTTCAGACATTCACAGGTGTATTTCAAATAAAACATGTTTAAACATGTTTCTGCAATCAGTTGATGGTTGCAGACAAGTTATCTCAGTAATATACTTGTCTTCATCTTGTTTTTTCTTGTTAGGTACCATCAGTCGGTTCAAACTCACAGTGACCCTGCACAACAGAATGAAACACTACCCAGTCCTGTGTCAGCCTCAAAATCATTCTTACACTTGAACCTACTGTTGCTGCCACTGCCGGTCCATCTCGAGGGCAGTCCTCTTTTTCGCTGACCCTCCAAACTTAGTGTCCTTTTGCAGGGACTTGTATCTCCTGATAACATGTCTGAAGTATGAAAAATGAAATCTTGCAATCCTGGCTTCTAAAGAGCATTCTGCCTGTAATTCTTTCAACACAGACTTATTTGTTCTTCTGGCAGTCCATAGCACTTTCAGTATTCCTTTCCAACCTATAACTCATAAGCATCAATTCTTCTACACTCTTCCTTATTCACTGTCCAACTTTCACATGTATATGAGGCAAATGAAAGCACTATGGTTTGGATCAGGTGCACTTTAATCCTCAAACAGACATCTTTCCTCTTCAACACTTTAAAGAGATCTTGTACAGCAGATTTGCCTAATGCAATACGTCATTGGATTTCTTAGCTGCTGCTTACATGAGTGTTGATGGTTGATCTGAGCAAAATAAAGTCTTTCACAACTTTAATCTTTTGTACTTTCATATGGATGTTGTTTATTGGTCCAGTGGTGAGGATGTCTGTTTTCTTTTCACTGAGGTACAACCCAACCTGAAGGCTGTGGTCTTTGACCTTCATCAATATTTTAAGTCCTCTTTGCTTTCAGCAAGCAAGGCTGTTTCATCTGCATGTCACAGGTTGCTAATGAGTCTTCCTACAATCCTGATGCCACGTTCTTCTTCATATTATGAAATGAAGTATTATTTCTCAGATTATTTGCTCAGCATACAGACTGAGTTAAATATGTTGAAAGAATACAACCCCGGCACACCCATTTCCTGACTGAAAACATTATCGCCCTGTTCTTTTTCAACAGCTGCCTCTTACTCTATGTACAGCTTCCTCATGAGCATAACTATTCTGGAATACCCATTCTTTGCAAGGCTATCCAGAGCTTGTCATCCACACAGTTGAATGCCTCTGCACAGTCAATTAAACACAAGTAAACATCTTTCTGGTATTCTCTGCTTTCAGCTGTAACACTTCTAACATCAGCAGTGGTATCCCTAGTTTCATGTCCATTTCTGAATCCAGCTTGAACTTCCAGCATTTGTCTGTTGATGCACGGTTACAGCCATTTTTAAAGTACCTTCAGCAAGATATTCTTCAATGATTGCCACATTTTGTTGGGCCACCTTTCTTTGAAATGGGCACAAATATGGATCTCTTCCAATCCAACAGCCAGGTGAGATGTCATCCAAATTTTTCAGCATAGATTAAGTGAGTGTTTCTGGTGGTCCCTCATATTGTTGAGAGATTTCCATTTGTATTCCGTCAATTCCTAGAATCTTGGTTTTGCCAATGCCTTCATTACAGCTTGGACTTCTTCCTTTAATACCATTAGTTCTTGATCACGTACTACCTCTTGGAATGGGTGATCATTGACCATTTCTTTTTGGTACAGTGATTCTGAGCTTACATTCAATCTTTTGATGCTTTCTGCATCATTCGATATTTTGCCCATAGAATCTTTCAATATTGCAAGTCAAGGCATGACTTTTTCCTTCAGTTCCCTCTGCTTGAGAAATGCTATGCATGTTTTTCCCTTTTGGCTTTCTAACTCCAGTCTTTTCACATTTCATTATAATATTTGACATTGTCTTCTTGAGCTGTCCTTTGAAATTTTCTGTTCCACTCTGTGACTTCCTCATTTCTTACATTTGCTTTAGCATCGCTATGCTGAGGAGCAAGTTTCAGAGTCTCTCCTGACATCTATTTTGGGTTTTATGTTTGTTTGTTTTTCCAACTTCTTAATGACCTGTTGCTTTCTTCCTGTAATGACATCCTTGATGTCATTCTATAATTCTTCTGGTCTTCAATCATTAGTATCCAATGTATCAAATCTGTTCTTGAGATGGTCTCTAATTTCAATTAGGATATATCCAAGGTCACATTTTGGCACTCGTGAACTTGTTTTAATTTTCTTCAGCTTCAGCCTGAACTTGTATATGAGCATTGATGGTCTGTTCCAGTCTTCCCTGGTCTTGTATTAGCTGATGATATTGAGGTTTTTTACCATTCCTTCCCACAGATATAATCAATTTGATTCCCATGTGTTCCACCTGGTAAGGTCCATGTGTATAATCACCCTTAAGGGATTTAAAAAAGGTATTTGCAGTAAAGTCACTGATCTTGCAAAATTCTATCACGTAAACTCCAGCATAATTTCTATCAACTGTCATATTTTGTAACTACAGACCCTTTGTTTCTAATCAGGACTAATTATCAATGTATTTTGATCAATTTCAGACTTAGGAAGTTGGTAAGAAGCATTTAATTTCATTAGTGTTAGTGGTTGGTATGTAAATTTGAATAATAGTATTATTAATTGGTCTTCCTTGTATACATATGGATATTTTTCTATCAGAGGCAGCATTGTACTTCAAGGTAGATCTTGAAATGCTCTTTTTCATGATGAATGCTACAGAATTCCTCTTTAATGTGTCATTCCCAGCATAGTAATACTGTTTGATTCAAAATGAACAATAACAACCCATTTCAGCTCATTAATGCCTAGGATATCGATGTTTATGCATTCCATTTCATTTTGACAACTTCCAATTTTCTTAGATTTATATGTTATACATTCTACATTCTGATTATTAATTAATGTTTGAAGCTGTTTCTCATTTTGAGTTGTTCCCCATCAGTAAATGAAGGTCCGAAAGCTTTACTCCAGTCAGTGGCATTCTGATGAAAAGCTTAACTCCATCCACTTCATCACGGTCAGCTCTACTTTGAGGAGGCAGTTCTCCCCCGGTAGTATTTTGAATGCTTTCTAACAAGAGGGACTCATCTTCCAGCACTATATCTGGCAATATTCCACTGCTATTCATAAGGTTTTCAGTAGCTAAACATTCAGAATTAGTTTTCCTCTCCTTCTTCATGTTAAGATGTCTTTTTTTTAAAAAAAAAAATCCAAAGAGTGCCTTCCATGGTGATATACTGGGTCTGTAAAATCAAGGTCATATTAGAAGGCTATGGAGACTGTTTTAGGTCCAAAGGAATAATCTTGATAGATTTTTCTTGAAGGACACAGGATGATCATAAAGGTTTGTTGGGAAGAAGTTTCAAGAATTGAAAATGGCACGAGTGAGAAAAAGGCAGGAAGGCTGCATCAAGGAATGGTTTTCAAATACAACAATGCACCTGCCCATTCTTAGACTAGCAAGGGCTATTGATTGTATAAGTATTTTGTTGTGACAGCTTACTCCATCTACCCTACAGTCCTGATCTTGCTCCTTCACACTTTTTAGTCCCAAAGGTCAAAGAACATTTCAAATAGATATGATTCAAGTCCCTCAACGATACCAAAACAGCTGAATGTGAAGAGCTTAGAATTCTTTTCGGAAGGGTTTGGCAGGGTGGTGGTTGTCAGATGCCATCAAGTCAGTTCTGACTCATTGCGACCCTGGGTAGGGTCTCCGAGGAGTGGTTAGTGAGTTCGAACCACTACCCTTGTGGTTCAAATCAAATTGTGGTCCAGTGCTTATCCTTCAGCACCACACCAGGACTCCTTGGGAGGGTTACTGTTATTGTTGTTAAATGCCGTTGAGTCGGTTCTGACTCACAGTGACCATGAATAGGGTTTCCAAGCAGCTGGAAGGGTTGATATAAAGGTGGAAGTTGTGCCTTCAGTAGTGTCAATACCTAGATAGAGGACATACGAGGAACTATAGCTTCACATTTTGATATTTTTGTTTAATAAAGGTTTCTATGATTTTATAGTAAAAATAATTTTTTACATATTCTCACACAGCTCCTGCTTTTCCGGAGCTCACAACAGATCTAACTAAGGAACCTGATTCTATCAGTTCAGTATTCACCTCTCGCTACTACATTCACACTAACTTGATCCCATTACAGCCGTAAATACGGAAAGTAGGCACACTCTGCTACTGCTGGGGCTCTTCCTTCTTAACTGAGTGCTTTTTGGTGCAGATATTTAGCAATGTTGTAACTTACTTCTTCATCTTTCTTCTTTATTTCTGCTTGAACTTCTTCTAGTTCCTCTTGACCCTCATCAGGGCTCATCTTTAGGCCTTCTCGTAGCATTCTAATGCCAAAAATGGCAAACAATGCAGTTGAAACATAGTATGTATACACTCTGGGGATGACTGTGGTAGCATAGCCAAATAACACTACAAGAGAATGCAACAGTACAATGGTTAGGTATCATGCATCCTGACTCACACTCTTTTCATGGAAAAATGTTGCCTGTTAGAAGCAAAGCTACCTTTAAATAATTTGACTTGTTTTTATATTTAACCTTTGTATAAGCACTTATTTCTTTAGTATGAGAACTAAAAGATAAATACTTTTAAGGCATTAGGTATCATAGCTATACTATTGGACTGCCAGTTGCAATGTTGGCAGTTCAAACCCACCAGCTACTCCTTGGAAATCTAATACAGGGCCGCTTTGAGTCAGAACTGACACTTAATTTCTGGGCTGGGAGCATAATGGTTAAGAGGCTGCTAACTTCAAGGTCAGCAGTTTGAAACTGTGGGAGAAAGATGAGGCTTTGGAGTTGTAGTGTGGCGCTGTAGGTTAATGTGCTGGACTCCAAAATCATTTGAACCACAAGATCAGCAGTTCAAGCTTACCAGCCACTCCTTGGAAACTCATACAGGGTCTCATATGGGTGAGAACCAACTCAACAGCACTTTACAACATATACCAACTTAGCAATCGAAAGTTAGACCATCTCATGAACAGATATGACGCATTAGACTCTAATGAGCAAAGACCAGAGGAGCTGTGGGATGACATTAAGAATACCCTATATAAAGAAAGCAAGAGTCATTAAAAAGACAGGAAAGAAAGAAAAGACAAAAACCAATGTCTGAAATTTGCTCTTGAATATAAATAAGCGAAAGCAACTGGAAGAAATGATGAGGCAAAAGAAATGAACAAAATATGTCAAAGGACAACTCAAGAACACAAAGTCAAGCATTATAATGAAATGTGCAAATATCTGCAGTTAGAAAATCAAAAACGGAAGAACATGCACATCATTTCTCAAGCTGAAAGAACTAAAGAAAAACTCAAGCCTTGGGCAGTAATACTAAGGTTCTATGGGCAAAATACTGAATGACAGGAAGTATCAAAAGACGATGGACAGTACACACATTCACTGTGCCAAAAACAACTGATCTACATTCAAACATTTCAGGACAGAGAATATAACCAAGAACTGATGGTACTGAAGGAATTAAGTCCAAGCTGCACTAATGGCAATAGCAAAAAACAAGTCTTCAGGAATTGGTGGAATACAAATTGAAATGTTTCAACAAACTGATGAAGGACTGGAGGCACTCACTTGTCTTTACCAAGAAATGTGGAAGATAGCTACCTGAACAACTAATTGGAAGAAATCCATATTTCCAAATCATTCCAAAAGGTGACCCAACAAAATGCAGAAATCAAACAGTATCATTAATATCACATACAAGTAAAATTCTGAAGATAATCTAAAAATGGTTATAGCAGAACATCAACAGGAAACTGCCAGAAATTCAAGCTGGATTCAGAAGAGGCCGTGGAACTAGGGATATCATTGCTGACGTCAGATGAATCTTGGCTGAAAGCAGAGAATACCAGAAAGATGCTTCACTGTAATTTACTGACTGCAAAGGCATCTAGGGCAGAGGGTCGGACAGAGAGCTGTGCTCTGGGCTGCTATAGCTTGACCTGAGCTGGTCCCAGGGCAGGCGTAGGCCATTGCCTGTGCATGTCTACTTGCCAAGGTGCCGACCCCACATGCAGCTGGTAGCAGAGTAAGTGTGCAATGCCCTGGCCCCGCAGTGCCCTCGGGTGACCAGATGGACCCATCTTATCTGAGAACAAGGGACATTTGATGCCTCTGCGTCCATGGCTCTCATGTCCACCCCAAGTCCTCGAAGACAGGAGATTCAAACAGGGAGAGCACAGCAGCTGACTGTCAGGACAGAGTGGCCCTGTGCATACCTCTGCAGCATTAGAACACAGATCTGCACTCCTCCAGGGCTGGGGCTGGCTGCCCTGGCCAGGCCTCTGTCAGGGGCACAAAAAGGGGTTTCTTCCCACAATGGAAAAAGCAGTTTGCAGAGCTGGGAAGGCAGGGGTTGCGTTAAAAACTCAAGAACAGGCTGGTAAGGGTCGCCTGCTAAAAGCCAAACCTCCACGTTTTCAGGCATCAAGATGAAGACTTACCATCAAATCTGTTGGACAGAGGGGGGAAGAAAAAAAAAGAAGCCACATGTGCAAGAAAAAAAAAATATTGGCATAATGCACTTAAGGAAATACCACACAGGTAACTGTGCAGTATATAAAGCATGTAACACATGTTATTTGTGTGAAAATAGTGTATACATCAGGGCACCAGGGAAGCAATGGCTCTGTATTAAAGCACTGGGCTGCAAACTACAAGGTCGGTGGGTTGAGCCCATCAACTGCTCTGTGGAAGAAAGATGAGGCTTTCTGCTCCTGCAATGATGTACTGTCTCAGAAACCCCAAACAGAGTCACTCTGAGTCAGAACTGACTCCATGGCACTTGCCAAGAACAGAAGGGTACCAATCAGAGAGAGCGTCTGAAATACTAGTATCAAGCCAAGCCGACTCCTCATAAACAAGAGGTAGTCCTCTGAGGCCTCTCTCTCATACAAGGGCCCAATAAAGGCAAAGCATTCAAAATGTATTTTAGCCTCAGTAAGGATAACAGAAATGATAACCATTTACTCTAGAGAAATTATGTCTCTTCCATCCCCCAATCAGTGCTACCAAAAGCTTCTTCCTTAAATGAGAGTCCTGTTACAGCGAAGAACATCAGAAAGAAAATCTCAAACCTTGTTTCACCACAGTGACACTTCTAACAGGGTTCCATGTCTAACCCATGCATCCATTTTAGAATCAAATTCTAAAGTAGAATGTTACCATGGGAATGTATATCAGGGTTATTTAAATTGATAACGTGAAATCAAATGCTTTCAGACAAAATATAAACCTGACTTGGTTTTATAGAACTAGTGTGGGAATTAGGGTATAAGCTGGAAATTTTCCATAAATTGAATATGCTAAATCTGAAGGTCCAAGGTTCCAACAAAAATATATTTAAAACATGATACAATACAGTTTTTTTTCAAATGAATCTTCTATTGGCAAAAGTACATTAAAATGAACAACAATATTTTAATATTTTAAGTGATTTCTAAACTTAAATACTCAAACCAAACCTGCTGTTATCAAGTTGATTGGAATGCATACCAACTCTACAAGACAGAGTAGAATGGCTTCAGTGGCACTGCAGAATAATACACTGGGCCACAAGGTCACTGGTTCGAATTCACAAGCCACTCCTTGGAAATCCTATACAGGGTTGCTATGAGTTGGAAACAATTCATAGGCACTTAACAACAACAATCTTTACAGAAGCAGACAGCCACATCTTTTCCTGCAGAATATCGTTCAAACCAATTGCTTTAACCACTGCACCACCAGTGCCCCTTTGGTTAAAACCAAACCCACAGCAATTGACTTGACTCCAACTCACAGCAACCTGACGGGGTACAGCAGATGTGCTCTTTAGTGTTTCTGAGTCTGGAATTCTTTATGGGAGGAGTAGCCCACTAAGTCACCAGGGCTCCTTCGAGGCTGACTGTGTAACACTCGTCACTGGATACAGTTCAGAACATTTTTTCCAGGATACTTGATGGCTTCCAGTTACCTGTTTTCAACTAAATCTACACAGGAATTATCTGAGTTGTCAGCTGATAGATGATTAAAAATCATCTCTGCTGACAGACCAGTGTATGATGTTTGGCATATAACTCAAAAGTACAAAAGAAATGAGTGATGTAGATATAACAAAATTCGTTCCCACCTACTTATTTATGTGAATAAAGCTGCTCAGTTCTGACATCTTTCAAAAAGAAAAATCAGTTAATGCTAACCCTTCCGCATTAGAACAATAATATTCACCCATAAGCATATAAACTAATTTAAAAAAAAAAATAGCCCTATCATCTCACTGAGATGCATTTCCATTCTTTAAAAGGTGCTTATTTAAGCTTATAAGGAGCTCTGGTAGCGTAGTGGTTACAAATCAGGCTGCGAACCACAAAGTCAGCAGTTCGAAACTTCCAGCTGCTCCACTGGAGAAAGATGAGGTTTTCTGCTCCCGTAAAGATTTATAGCCTTGGAAACCCTGTACAAGGTCGCTATGGGTCTAAACTGACTCAACGGCACTTAACAACAACATTTAAGCTTATGATATAATGTGCTTTGATTAGTTGTGTGTATTAATAGTTTCCCTTTTGGTTAGCAGCTGAGCGCTTCACTACCGAGCCACCAGGGCACCTAAGTTGGAAGTGACAGCAGTAAAATTTTCTGATATAGTTCAAACGCATTCCAGATAAGTGACTTTGCCATTTCCAAGTTTCTTCACTTGTCCTATTTCTGATCTGCTTTTGAAGGGACAGTTGTGTTTTTATGGTGAAATATGAGCAGCACTTATGCTAATTTACACATGTGAAAAATAGTCTGATTATATTAGTCATTAAAATGCTCCTATCTTTAAAACACATTTCAACATTAACAAGCAGCTGGAGGTGGAAGTTGTTCTGTGCTATAAGAAACTCAATTCATAATGCTGAACTAAGACATGCTGAAGCAGGAAAGGGAATGAGTGAACACTGCCAACACAGTATCTCCTGGAATACCTACCACACCCATGGGGTGTGTGGATATCAGTGTCCCCAGCTGGCAGATGGAAACCTAAGCTCAGGAAGGCAAAGTAGCTTCCCATTAGGCTAATACATGGCATGAGTCACAGGACTGTGCATATGGTTAATGCTCTGGGCTGCTAACCAAGAAGCAGAAAGTTTGACTTCATCCAGAGGTGCTTCAGAAGAAAGGTCTAGCAATCGACTTTCCAACAATCAGCCACTGGAACAGTTCTACTAACACATCATGAGTCACAAGCTGGGTTTTGTTTTTTAATATATTATTAAACCAAATGGGGACACAAACAGGGACTGTGGCTAAGAAGAACATGTCGTCCCTTTACCATAACGGGTAAGACTAGCTTCGTAGACTACAATCAACTGCAGTGAAGTCTCAGTAATGTTGAGGCCGACTTCTAAGATATCAGATATAAATCAACTTATCTGGATTGAAAACTAAAAGGCAAAAACAGAGCAAAAGCCAGGATGAAATTAAACGAGGAATGTGTATTCTGGCTGTAAAGAGATGATGATTTCATCGTAAAAGTACCAAACTCCAAGACAACTGTATGAATCAGTGACTCAATGTCAAATACGCTTTCCCTTTAATTCAGCCAAGACCTTTCCAGGGTGGGCAGCACACTCACCTGATAAGCACGTCATCAGGCCCAAGGCAAGCATAGCACCAGCCAACACTGTCAGCCGGTTATAGCGCATTGCCATGATGGCGGCTATGAAGAATGTCTTGTCCCCCAGTTCAGACACAATGATAACTGATATAGCAGCAACAAATGCATGGATAAATCCCAGATTTGTTTGGGCAGCTGGATCTTCAATATTTGTATGAACCGGAGCTGCTGGTGTGACGCCTTTCTATTTAAAAAAAAAAAAAAAAAAAGTGACTTCTTAATTTTTTGCTTTTAATATCAACCAATCCTGGTGAGAAAAGTACAGCAGGATCAGAGTACTGTCAACATTTTCTTAAATTACAATATTAAAAACTAGGGCCATAATGTGACCAATTACCATTCACTTACTGCTAATCAAATGTCTAAGTGCATGCATACTATGTGCAACAATTGTCTTTTCAATACAATGTAGTGGTTAAATATGTGAGCTCTGGAATCACAATGCCTGTGCTGAGATCCAAGGCACTATCAGTTACTGCATGGCCTTAAGCAAGTAAGTACACCCATTCCTCACTTACCAACATGATAAGTTTCCAAAGACCAGGTTTTATCAGCATTATATAAAAATAGAGGATGACCACATTAGATTACAATGGAAGGTACATCATTACATAACTACCAAACCACTGAGAATCATGACCTAGCCAAGCTGACCTTAACCATCACAGGCAGCATTACTCTCACCTCACACCTCCACAACTGTCACTGCCAGACATATATCATTAATGGACAAAACAGTCATCATTCTTACTATCATTATGAATAGAAAATGTTGGATAACAAGGTAGTAGGTAAAAAGAAGAGCAGGTGTGTAACTCTTGTAACTAAACTTTCATTTATAAACAGGAGAAATATTAAACCTCATCAGGTGGTTGTGAGGCTCAATGAGTTCAAACACACACCACCATTAGAATGATGCCAGGATGCAGTAAGCATAGCATGTCACAACATGACCAGGTTCACCTTCCCAAATCTTATTTCATTATATGATTTCACTATTTAAGAAATTATTAATGGCCTTTTAAAATCTAGAACATACAATTTAAACCCTTAATTCTGTTATCTATCTTTAAACACTTTACATCTAATCATGTTCTAGTTCCACAAATGAATCTTATACCCCCATCCTGGATAATGAGTCAAAAGAAATATGTGAGCTACAAACACAATTACATATGTAATTAAAAATGTTTTCAGTCATATTAAAAAAATGAAACCCACTTTCCCCAACATTGCAGGCCTTAAATAAAACTGCACACTGTAGACAGTAAGTGTGGCAGGTACTGACAGGTACAGTTTAAGGTAGAAATAATCAAGGAGTTAAATGTATTTCTTTTATAACAGAGATATGTATAAGCTGAATACTCTTATCTATAATAATGTTGTCAAGAGCCACTGAGTCGGTTCTGACTCATAGAGACCCTGTATCCAATTTCTGAGGAGTGGCTGGTGAATTTGAACTGCCGACCTTGTGGCTGAAAACAACTTTGCAGTCCAGTGCTTATCCTACAGCACCATACCAGGTGCCACAGTGGTAAGTATATTTAACTATGTGGGAGAAAGATGAAGCTTTCTGAAGATTTGTTGTTGTTAAGTGCTGCTGAGTCGGTTTCAAGTTGGTTCTGACTCATAGGGACTCTGTATAGGGTTTCTGAGGCTGTAAATCTTTATGGGAGCAGAAAACCTCAACTGTCTCCTGCGGAACTGGTGACCATGAGATTAGCAGTCCGACTTGTAACCACTATACTACCAGAGCTCATTCTTACTCCAGTTAAAAGGGGCCAATTCTTTGAAAGCTGTGCCCATCTTTAGACAAGTCCTACAGGAAAACACTGTTCTGCATTTATTTATTCATGGCCCAGCCTGGGGGACTTAACACCTGTCAGGGAATCTCTGATCAATGGGGCAAGTGGTTTTGAGATTTATCCCATAAGGCTCCTTCAGAGTCTCAGCAGGCTCTGTACTAGTGACTCACCTTGAAAATGCACCCAGATACTGACTTCTACAGAACACAGGCATATTCTAAAATACACCCAGATACTGACTGACTTCTACAGAACACAGGCATATTCTAACCACAGGGAATAAACCACTGAATGGACAGATTGAACCACAATGAGAAACAGACTTAGGACCAAAATGAAAAATCCCATATGCTTATGGACTAGATTAAGAAACCTGGTGGCACTGTGGATTAAACACTACACTCCTAACTGAAAGATCAGCGGTTCAAACCTAGGAGCAGCTCCGTGGTACAAAACGGAAGCTGTCTGCTTCTATACGGCCCATGACTTGGGATGGACTCAATCCCAATAGTTTTATGGACTAGTTAAGGGGCAAGAAGGTAGTCCCTTAAAGTTAATTTTATTAAATGAAACACAATGAAGGCATTGTGACCAACAGATCAGAACACTAAGTGGAAAACACTAGATGCTAAACCAGTTAA
>NW_006408633.1:6215240-6218041 GCF_000296735.1 Chrysochloris asiatica
AGAGGACCCTAGGGCCATCAAGGGAGAAAAGCACAAGCGGAATGCAGGACCTTATCCAGAGAAGCAGCTACACCAGAGATGGAGGCAGAGATGGGGACATGAAGAGAGGAAGCAGCTGAAGACTCGATACATGGAAAGAGAGGGACTGAGAGCTGACAGCCAGGAGGCAGACGTGCAGAATGTGCCCTTTGGTGGTGTGAATTATTATATAAGCCCGTGTTTAAAAAAAAATAAAAGTGAAAAAAGCTAAAATGAGTAGAGAGAAGTACTATTAACTGATGGCACATGGAGGGGATTATAATCATTGTAATGAAGCAAAGTACATGATTTGTTGAATGTAAAATGCTGATGATCTGCCCTGTAAACTTTCACTCATTTCACAAAAAAACTTAAAAAAAAAAAAAGTACAAGTTTTGCAACATAAAGGGAGGAGTAGTTAATCTTACAGTCTAGGAACAGAAAGACCATCAAGGGCATGAGTGGAATGTGGGACCCTAATCAGAAAGCAGCGACAGCAGAAATGGAGGCAGAAAAGATGACATGGAGAGATAGAACAGCTGAGGACTCTAGACTTGTGGAAAGAGAAAAGCTGTGTGCTGGTGGCCAGGAGGCAAGCTTAGAATGTGCCCTTGGTTTTTTTTTCAAAATGATTATATATTCCTGAGTGTTTTTGTGTACATCAAACAAAAAAACCCAGAGGGAATATAAGCAAATACTGTTGAATGATGATGCACAGAGTGGATTGTAATCACTGCAATAAAACAAAATACGGTAAAATGAGTGCAAAACCGATGTTATCCCATGTAAACTATTACTCCATTCACAATAAAAGCTTACAAAATATATATATTGAAAAGAAATATGGGGGGAGGAGAGACGGCAGAATCAATGACCTTTCAAACTGGAGTGTTTTAGTCAGACAGTAGTGATATTTTCTGCCTGGTTGACTGGCAGAAAGATTTGTTACGTGCCATCAAGTTGGAGAAAGATCAGTAATTCTAAAAGGTATGTGAGAAAGAGAACTAAAAGGGGTTTCATAAATGTATAATTTATGATAAAAGGCATTTCAAATGAAATTTTCTAAGAGTTTTAGTAAAGGACCCTGGTGGTGCAGTGGTTAAGAAATTGGCTGCTAACAGAAACGTCAGCAGGTCAAATCCACCAGCCACTCTGTAAGAGAACAACGTGCCAATTTGCTTCCACAAAGATTAGTCTCGGAAACTGTGGGGCAGTTCTACTGTGTACTACACAGGGTCACTGTGAGTAGAAACTGACTAGAAGGCAATGGTTTCTTTGTGTTCAGGCCATACCAGCCTCAAAGTATATATCTAGCTGCTAATGGCCTACATTTATCAACTTTGTCGTGTGTGCTTCGAGTCAGTTCCAGCTCATAGTAACCCTGCATAGGGTTCCCAAAAGGGGGTGGTGGGTTTGAACTGCCAACACTACAGTTACCAGTCCAGTGCTCATCATGGCACCATTTATTAGCAAAAGGTTTGCAAATAGATGAGGTCTTCAAGAGAGAAATTAGAGAAATACAGTAAAAAAGATGAGCCTTAAAGAATGTCTATACTTAAAAATGAAGGAAATAAAAAGAATGACAAAAAAAATTAAGTATTTATAGAAATGGGCAACAGCTACTCATTGAACTAACATCTGTGGTTAAGCACCATTTCGCCTCATGGGCATCTTGTACACGGCTTCTGAGGAGTAGCTTGAACCACCGACCTAGATGATGATCTTGTCTGCAAACCGTCACCCAATTCACAATAAAAAGTTAAAAATAAAATTTTTTAAAAAAGTATTCTTTTATACATACTCTCATGAACTTCAAGAGAAACCAGACAATTTCAGCTTATATGAAGAAACCAGACAAAGTGCCTCAAACAAGTGACCAAGATATAGTCAGTAAATATAATTCAGAAATGAAATCATAACTACTTGATAAGGAACTTAAAAGAATGGTCCTTACATACCTATAATGAATTAAGAATGAACAACAAAAGCAAAGAATAATTCAAGAAATTAATACAAGAACAAACTACTGACAAAATAAATGAAAAGTTGAAAACATACAAAAGCAGGAATTAGCAAATCAGAAGATTAATAATAAGAGATCAAAATTATAGCCTGAAAGGCAAAGCAGAATTGAATCAATGGAAGACCACATCAGAAATCTTGAAGACAAATCTCCCAATATTCACCTTTGAAAGGAACAATCAGAAAAAATAATTTAAAATTTCCAAGAAAGCCTAAGATTGATGTGGGACACTATCAAGAGAAATAATTTACATGTGATTGGAATTCCAAAATAGGAAGAGACAAAAACAAACAAAAAAACGACAAGAGAAAATTATCCATGATTCTCTAGCATCATGAAAGATGAGAAGACAGCCAATTAGAAGGTAAACAACCAGGACAGACCCCCAAAAGAAAATCACCAAGACATTTTCTAGTCAAACTTTTCAAAACCAAAGACAAGCAAAAAGTCCTGAAAGCAGCTCAGGAAAAATGAAAAGTTACCTACATAGGAGAACTATTAAGACCAAGCTCTGATTTCTCAAAAGAAACCACAAAGGCAAGAAGACAATGTAATGATATATATAAAACTCTACAAGAAAAAAAAATTGCCAACTAAGGATTATAAAGAGTCCTGGTGTGGCACTGCAGACTAAAGCGCTGAACGTAGATGGGCGGTTCAAGCTCACCAAGGGCTCCTCAGAAACCCTATACAGGGTCACTTTGAGTCAGGAACGGCTCAATGGCCCTTAACAACAACAGCCAACAAAAAGGATCATATA
>NW_006408633.1:6219281-6219906 GCF_000296735.1 Chrysochloris asiatica
AATAATGTCTTTTGGTGGATGACTTAATTAAAAAAAAATACTGCATTTTTGTTATTTTTCAATCCATATTAGAATAATATAAATTTTACAATTAACTTGTATAAATATATTTGGATACATGTTTAACAACTTTAGTTTTATGTTGTTTTACAACGCATTTATATTTGAAATGTATGCAGTACACTTCGTTTTAATGGTTTATTTAATGAATTATTTTGACAGTAGAGTATCGCCAAATAAATTCACTAACAGTCTGATCATTTTGTTTTGAGACAGTAATTGTTAGTAAAACTAGAGCCGTCAGTCTCAGCTGCAGAGTAAAAGGCAAGAACTAGGATGTGTGGGACTAGACAGAGAAGACTGCAGTACAACCTAATAGAAAGAGGGAAAACCTTCAAATGCTTTGTGGAAGGTGTTATTTCAGTTAAAAAATAAATAAATAAAAGAAATGCCAAGGAACAAAAAAAGCAGAAATACAGTAAGAATTTATACTGTGTCAGATAGTAAGATTTTGTGGCTTTTTCAACAGAGTAATTCTTTGGACTTCTGGAATATACAGCAAGTTATCTCTGATTTCCCCCAACTTAATGGACTTCTGCTTTTTTGTTTTTACTAATAGTACACA
>NW_006408633.1:6237474-6238088 GCF_000296735.1 Chrysochloris asiatica
CAATGTTCTTAGCAGCACTATTTACAATAGGAAAAAGATGGGACAGCCTAAGTGCCCATCTATGGAAGAATGGATAAACAAACTGTGGTATCTGCACACAATGGAATACTATGCTACCCTGAAGAATAACAAGGAAGCTGCAAGCCACCACTTAACATGGACAAACCTTGAGGACATTATGCTGAGTGAAATCAGTCAGTCATAAAAGGAGAAATATGGCACAGATCCATTATTGTAAAAGATTAAGAAAAAGTACCCACACTAAAAGGGGGGGCGGTTATTTTTTGTTTACTTTTTATTGTTTTGTTGGTTACCGGGGTGTATGGGGTGGGGGGAGGGGAAGAGAGGGGAAGATGGAGTACAGGGTAGGGAATAGGCACACGATAGTTTGGGTGCTGGGGGGGTGGTGCACACACTAGAAGGGGAAGTGGAAAGGAAAAATAAGGCGGATGGGAGAATAGCTAGGCAGGTTTACATGGGCTAATTAGGTTAGAGGTAAGAACAAACCTGGAACAACAAGGTTCGAGGATACTGGTTTGAATGGGTAAAAGCGGGGAAATGATGTTAAGACAGCTTGGCTGTCTTTTGAATTTTGGTTCCCCTTGCCTACCATT
>NW_006408633.1:6238903-6240911 GCF_000296735.1 Chrysochloris asiatica
GATCAGAACATGACTAGAGGAAGAAAGAAGAGGGAATAAAAAGGATGAACGTGACTCATGCTTGTGGATACAGTATGACAAAGGAGTGGACAAATCTCTACAGTGAGGATCATTCCCACCCCCTTGGTACACAGAGTCAATAGGGAAGGGAAGCAAAGATGGCGACGATGGCTACCTGAGGGGCTCTGCTGGCGACCTGGCGCAAGCGACTGCAGCGGGCCTTCGCTGACAGCAGATGGGCCTGGCTGGGCCCCGCACCAGGGCCACATGAACTTTACGGCGCTCCAGGGCAGCCTCACCATCTTAGCGCAGGAATGATATTGAAAAAAATCAAATTGCAGTTTCCTTTTCCTTTAGAAACATGCTGACTCGAAGGAGATGGTAGAGAAACTGTCTCTTCGAAAATGGCACTTCATGCAGTTTTCTTTGTTGGAACATGAAGGAGAATATTACATGACACCACAAGACTTCCTCTTTTCAGTAATGTTTGAACAAATGGAACATATAACTTTAGTCAAGAAACTGACAAAATCGGATTTCGAGGATGTATTGGTAGGAATCCAAAGAGCTGGCTGTAGACCATCCTTTTTAGGGACCGTGGTGATAAAGGGCTCATTTCATATACTGAGTTTCTTTTCTTGCTTACAATCCTCACCAAACTCCACACTGGGTTTCATGTTGCTTTTAAAATGCTGGATTCAGATGGCGATGAGATGTTTGAGAAAAAGGAATTTTTAAAGAACGAGTGAAGAATCAAAGACTCAAGGAAACAGGGTCTAAAAGACTAATGAACCACTTGAACCACAGCTTCCTCTAGACCAAGACCAGAAGAATGAGATGGAATTCGGCATCCACCATTGAACTCTGATGAGGATCACCATAGATGGCTCTAGACAGAGCGGGAGAAATATATAGAACAAAATTCAAAATCATCACAGAAGACCAGACTTACTTGTCTGATAGAGACTGGTAGACCCTCTAAGACTATGGCCCTTAGTCACCCTTCAAACTTGAATTGCACCCATTCAGAGATCACCTCTCAGACTTATAAAGTGAACAGTAATACCCATAAGGAACATGCTCCTCTAAATAATCAACCATACAGACAAAACAAATCTCAGAGGGCAGGATGGAAGGAAAGATGAATGGAAACATGAAGTTCAGGGAGGACGTGGGAAGAGTGCTGTTACATTTAAGAGAGTGAAACCAATGTCATGAAACAAAATGTGTAATAGTTGAATGGGAAACTAATTTGCTCTATGATCTTTCACCCAAACCACAATAAAAAGTTTAGGAAAAAAAGTTAGGGTATTGAACTTGATAATATATCCGGTGTGGCACTGTGGGATAAAGCGCTGGACCACAGGTCGGTTTGAACTGCAAAGGAGTTCAACCACTTCTTGGAAACCCTGCACAGCATTGCTATGAGTTGGAACCTACTCTACGGCATTAACAACAAATTGAACAAAAATTCAGAGATTGGGAAGAGCTGAAAAGTTTGGTTGAGGAACTAGAGATAAACTATTTACATAGAAAAAGCAGCTAAATTTGAGATAATCTGGAATTTAATTGGAGTGATTCAGAATGTCACACATACAAAAAATACCGTCACAGACAGGGAGGGGGCACTTAAGACATTGGCTACCCAAAACGGGGGGCTACAAAGGCAGGAAGTGACTGGTTTACAAGCTTTCAATAGGGAACCTAGCTCCAGAGGATACAGGGAATGGTAGAACCTCCACTGAATTGTTTCCAACCTGTCTGGATGGGGTTGATAAATGGTGAGGGTGAAAGGACTCCTGTGGTTCAAAAGGGAATGATTGCTATCAGGTCTGATAGTGATTGTTGGAAAGGTAAATGTAAATGTTTGGAAACAAAAGGAGGGGAGGGGCTGATTTTGCAGTCCAGGAGTGGGAGGTCCCTGGAACCATCATGGGAGAAATGTGAAGTGCGAGACACTGTCCAGAGTGGAATTGGCACTAGGGATGGAGGCAGAGGCGATGACTTG
>NW_006408633.1:6241261-6246827 GCF_000296735.1 Chrysochloris asiatica
ACGGCACGTAACAACAACAACAACAGGACCATCAAGGGAGAGGAGCACAGGCAGAATGTGAGACCTTATCCAGAGAAACAGTTGCACCAGTGATAGAGGCAGAGATGGGGACATGGAGAGAGGGAACGGCTGAGGACTCTAGATTCATGAGAAGAGAGGGACTAAGAGATGGCGGCCAGGAGGCACACTTGCCGAGTGTGCCCTTTAATGGTGTAAATTATTATCTAGGTCTGGTGCAAATCAAATCACCAACTGAAACTTTCAGCTATGTAGCAATGCCGATATGGCTACTACATTGTACAGTCTGAGCATTGCTAACCGCCACCAAGTGGGCAAAAAAGCAAGCAAATGACACTTATATAAAATAGGTGGAAGAAAAGTCTCTTCCAACATATTATAGATAGAAAAGAATGATTTGAGCCATATCAAAAAGTTACATGAACATCTGACTTTAAAAAGACAAGTAAGCTAGACTTCAGCTATCAAAACTGGAGGGCTATAAAGGCAAAGAAGTGGCTGGTTTACAAGTTTTCATGAGGGTCCTTAGTGTCAGAACAAGAGGAGTTAAGACAGAAACCCCACTGAATAATTTTCCTCTTGTCCAGACGGGTGTGGTGATGATGGGGATAGGATTTTACGATTCGATTGTGAGTAACTCTTATCAGGTCTAATAGCGAATGTCACAACTATAAATGTAGAAAAGGTGTAACTAAAAGAGGAGAGTAGTTAATCTGTCATTTCAGGAACAGATGACCCTAGGACCATCAAGACAGAAGAGCACAAGAGGAGCAAGGAATCCTAACTAGAAAAGTGGCGAAAACAGATGGTGGCAGAGGCGATGACATAGAGAAAGCAGCTGAGGGGTCTAGGCCCATGGACTTTCTAAAGGCAGTGTGCCTGTAGGTAGGAGGCTGTCTTGCAAAATGTGCACTTTCGACATCTTAATGAATATATATTTTCAATGTGGTATTCTCCAGTCACTGGAGAAGGATATCGTGTTTGGTAAAGTGGAGGGTCAGAGAAAAAAAGACCCCCAGTGGTATGGATTGGCACAGTAGCAGCAGCAATGGGCTCAAATGTACCAATGATTGTGAGGGTGGCCCAGGACCAGGCAGTGTTTCCTTCTGGTGTACAAAGGGTCGCTATGAGTCAGTATCAACTTGCTGATACCTAACAACAACATGTGTACATCAAGAAAAAAAAATTAAAAAGTAATAGAGGTAAATACTGTTAGCTGATGGTGCATGGAGGGAATTGTAATCATTGCAAAGATTTGCTGACTGTAAAACTGATGAGCTGCCCTGTAAGGCTTCAATAAATTAACAATAAAAGCTTTAAAAAACAAACAAGATTTTACTACACTACAGAAATTAGAGTAAATTCCTATCTAAAAGCAAATTCCATTAACATATCAAAATATTAAGACAAAAATCATATTAAAAATGTAGTCAATAGTGTATTTATATATCATATTATATAAAAAATACAGTCATAAAATCCCTAGTTTTAAAGACAAAGATCCTTAAGACCACTTCAATATAGGTCTTAAAACCTGGATACTGTTTCTACCATTGTAGCCTTTATTTTACATGGCTAGCTTTTTCCTAGCTGTCTAAAATGGTATTAACAGTCATGTTGTTGTCATTGTTAAGTGTAGTCAAGTTCTTTTCAACTCACAACAAACCTGTACAGCAGGGGTGGGGAACGTCTGGCCCATCTACTACTTCTGGCCTGGAATATATAAGATTGAGGAATTCATTTGGTCTGGCTCTGCCAATGCAACCACAGTTCCAGCCATCACATTACTGTTAAGTGATGTGGAATTGATTCCGACTCATATATTTAGAGCGTTTCCAAGGAGCGGCTGGTGAGTTTGAACCACTGACCTTACACACAGTTCAAATTGACCTTGTGTTCCAGTGCTTATCCTACAGCACTACACCAGGATTCCAATAAAAGCATTAGTAACTGATTTAGATGAGATCCAAACACTTCATTCATAGAAAAGTAATTAATAAATACCAAGAATGGATAAGGCCGGATGGAAAACACAAAGATGAAAAAGGCATAGCCATTTTCTAAAGCAGTCCTGGTGTGGCGCTGTGGGTTAATGCGCCAGACTGCAAAGCTGTTTGAATTGCAGGTTGGTGGTTCAAGCTCACCAGCTGCTCCTCGGAAACCCTGTGTAGAGTCACTATGGGTTGGAATCGACTTGACAGTTCTTAACAACAACAATGTTCTAAAGACACTCAAAAGCTAGTAGGAGACATAAAGTTTGTACACAAATTACTAGAACCCAAAACAGTAGGATGTGTATGTGTGAACATGCAATGACTCAAAAGAGCCCACTGCCATACAGACAATTCTGACTAATAGCAATCCTATACAGGGTTTCTAAGAAGAAATTGGTTTTTTGGATTACATTGGCTAAATAGCTTTATTTTTCAAAGTTTTTATTGTGAATTGAGTGATAGTTTACATGGGAGAATATCAGTTTTACACTCATCGTTTCACTGCCATGATTACAATCCCCTCCATGCACCATCATTCAGCAGTATTTGCTTCTATTCCTTCTGATTAATTTTTTGGGGGGAGAAAGGGGGAAGTACATAAAAACACTCAGGAATATATAATCATTTAAACAACCCAAGGGCACATTCTGAAAGCCTGCCTCCTGGCCGCCAGCATCCAGCCTTCCTCTTCCTAAGAGCCTGGAGTCCCCAGCGGCTCTCTCACCTCTGCTTCTGAGACTAAACATTTATGGAGCAGACTGTCTCATCGTTCTCACACAGAGCAGCTGGTGGGCTTGAACCATCAACTCTGCAGTTAGCAGCCCCATAAATAACCCACAGCACACCAGAGCTCCTTATGAACATGCTATCAATAATGAATGGTTTAAAAAATGGTAAACCCATTGCTGTTGGCCAATTCCAACTCATAGCAATCCTGTACAACAGAGGAGAACTGTCCAGGTAGTTACCTAGGACTGCAAGGTCAAGTTGAACCACAAGGCTGATGGTTCAAACTCACCAGCCACTCCTTGGAAACCCTATATAGGGTTGTCATGAATCGTAACCAACACGATGGCACTAACAACAATCCTTACAAAAGCAGACTGCCACAGCTTTCTCCTGTGGAACAGCTGATGGGTTCAAATCGTTGACCTTTTGGTTAGCAGTAGGATGCTTAATCTGCACCACCAGGGATCCCTAAATAAAGTGTTGTTAAGTGACATCTTGTCACTTCCGACTATATAAGGCTTTCAAGAAGCAGCTGGTGGATTTAAACTGCAGACCTTAGGGTTAGCAGTTCAGTGCTTATCCTACAGCACTACATCAGTTCTCCAAATAAAGTATTGTTAAATGCTGTAGAGTTGGTTCCAACTTATAGCGACCCTGTATAGCATTTCTCAGGAGCAGCTGGTGGATTTGAACTGCCGACCTTGTGGTTCGCAGTCCAGTGTTGATCCTACAGCACCATACCAGAGGTACCAACATGTGAAAAAGGAAAAGTTAGGCATCAGGAAAAAAGAACTGTATCACCAATTACCCAATCAAATCATTTACTCAAATTAATCAGATCATAAAAATCAATTACTGAACAGTTCCGGTATGAAATAGTATTATCTCCTCTCTAGGACATGAGATCATATTCTAATTCCACCTGCTGAGTAGTAACTTTTAGCCCTGTGTAGACTGACCCATCATTCTTTCCTCAGCTGTAAATGGAAAACGGTACCTGCTCTAACAGCTTCATGGTGTTGTGAGGAAACCAGCTCACAGAATCTTTTATTTCACAATAATTTTCCATTCCCACTTCCTTCCCAAACATGAATCTCATTTCTTTCCTGATGGATGATTGGTTAGGCAACTTCTGCCTGAGTAGTTCCATTAACGAGAATGTCTTTATTTCTGAAGAACAACTAGCTACATTTGGGACAGCTCTAATTCTTAGAAAAATTCTTGCTTAGTGACACCAAAATATGCCTCTTTGAAATTTCTAACCACAGAAAACCAAAACACAACTGGCAAAGCCTAACAAGATAGCATTCATGGATATGTTGGTGTTAAGTGCTGGGGAGTCGGTTCCAATTCATAATGACCCTGTCTGTATAGGGTTTCCAAGAAGTTGATGAGCTTGAACCTCAGACCATATAGTTCAAATCAACGTTGCAGTCCAGCGCATTAACCCGCAGCACCATTCAGTAGAATGAGACATCATTTTAGCAAGGCTTCACTCAGAGGACATACCTCCTAGTTCATAAAGGGTGGGAAAGGTTCTGACGAGTAGATTTCAAGATCTAGGTTGCTTTTTTTTTTAAATCACGGACGCCTTTTTTGCAGAGAGTACCAAGAGAGCACATGGCATGTCCCAGGAAATTCTTTTAGCACATTTTGGCAGCACATGTTCTGATGTGCATGGGGGTCACTAGTGGAGGGCAGCAGACAACATGTGTGTGCAAGGGAGTGATGGCTTAAGACTGAACTGGGGCCAGATCACAAAGACTCATGAACAGCCAGCTAAAGAGACTAGACTGAAATCTAACAGTGACCGCTCATTCAAGATTTCTGAGACGTGGTATAGGATTCAATATTTTAGGAAGATTAGTTAGGTGCCAATACGGAGAACGATGAAGGGGGGCGTGGGAGTTGCTCAGGGCAAACTGGCTCCCTACTTCTTGCTAGAGACTAATCAACCCCACTTCCATCCAGTGGATTCCACTCCTACCGAGTGTCTAAATTCGCAAATCGGAATTAAAAAGAACACAGGTCTAACAAGGGCACACATTTTAAAATGCTGTCCAAGTTTTGAGCATATACGACTAAGCAGAGTGCCCTAACACAAATTATTTAACATGCACCAGGTGCTTCAACAGTTCGTCGAAAAATGGAATGGAAAAAAAAAGGAAAATTCCCACAAATTTTTTGAAGCCCCTTGTATTTGGTAAAAAAAAAAAAAAACACGGCATTTTTGTAAACTTAATAAATTTCATTTTAACACCCCACACTGCTGTAGCACTCTGTCAAAATGCCGATTATTTCAGCTTAGACCCAGAGGGCTACTTCCTGCTAGCCAAAGACGTAAAAAATAAAAAAAGTGAAAGTCACGGTTCATGAGCTATATACATATATAGTAAAAATCTCAGGGCATACAAAGCTGAATTCGGGCAGGCAGTTTGGGAAAAGCTGTTCCAAGGCTTAAAGGGCCAATGTTGCTATTCTCGGGGAATATAAACAGCCGCCCTGCTCCCTCGGTTAAACTTTCTAGTTAGCACGACTATTTCCAGTCCCTCTAGCACACAAACGGTCAACAGGACGCCCTCTCCTCAGCAGCATCTTTGTGCTTTCCATCTAAGGGTCAGAGGAGGCTCCCTCGAGCTTTCCCTTGCCCCGAAAGGAGCCAAGCGAGGCCAGGCCTGATCAGAAAGAAGGCACTAGGGATCGGCAGGAAAGAGAAGGGGCCGGGCTCCCCTCCCCCAGCCAGGCGCCAGGGGCCTGGGCGGCGCTCATGGCCCGACCTGGTCCCCGGTGCGGCCGGCTCCGCAGCCTCGCCCGCCCCATCCCCC
>NW_006408633.1:6247202-6248563 GCF_000296735.1 Chrysochloris asiatica
GCGCGGCCCTCGTGTCCCGCACACCCTGCCGCCGCTTAGTGAGAAGTCAGCGCCATGCGGGAGGTGGGAGCGGCGGGCGCTAGGCTGAGGGACAGGCTGGGCCACCAGCTCAGTTCTCTTCCTCTCAAGCGGCTGCCACACCAGACTCCGCCAACTGTCTAGGCGCAGCCCAGCCCCAACTCCTCAGGCCCGGCCTCCTGCCCGTAACAGCCTCCCATTGGCTCGGCGTCCGCCTCGGCGTCGTGACGTCCTCAGGCAGGTTGAGGTGCGGCTCGCGCCCTCTTCTTATTGGAGCGGGTGCCCAAGGCTGGTACCTGGCTTCACGTGACCTTCCTCTCCCCGGCATCCTTCCCGCGCTGCACCCTGGACCCCTTTACTGCTCAGTGCCCAGGACATCATGACTCTACTTCTACTCTCTCCTGAGCCTTCTGCCCTAACATCCAGACCGACCTTTTTCTCCTCTTTGCTTTTCCTAAATGTCAAAATAGAACGCCTCTTACGTGGCACACTTGCTGGGAGAGCCACCACATCTAGTTAGTTGCCTTCCTTCCCTCTGAGAAACTCAGTGGCGCGCCTCTGGCACAGCGACCCACTGAGGAGAACGTTCTCTTTCAGCCAGCCCAAATGACATTATATTTGTTGTTGTTTCTGTTGTGTGCTGTTTAGTCGGTGCCAACTCACAGCGACTCTGTCTGTATGGGTTTCGAGGCTGTAAATCTTTGTTGTTTTTGTTGTTAAGTGCTGTCAATTCCGAGCCATAGCGACCCTGTATAGGGTTTCTGAAGACCAGCTGGTGAGCTTGCAGTTCAAACTGACTTTACAGTCCAGTGCAGTAACCCACAGCGCCACACTAGGACTTCATATACATGTATTAAAATGTTGAATAGCAACGAGGACTAAGGCGCATCTGACCCAAGCCATGGTATTTTCAATAACCTCATATGCATGCAAAAGCTGGACAGTGAATAGGGAAGACCATAGAAAAATTGATGCTTTGCAGTGATGGTGTTGGAGGAGAATATTGAAAGTGCCATGGGCTGCCAAAAGAACTAATAGATACGTTTTGGAAGAAGTGCAGCCAGAGTGCTCCTTGGAGGTCAGGTTGGCCAAACATCATCTCTCATACTTTGGACATGTTGTCAGGAGGGACCAGTCACTGGAGAACGATATCATGTTTGGTAAGGTGGATTGGCCAAGTGAGGTTGGCCCAGGATCGGGCAGTGTTTCGTTCTACTGTGCATAAGGTCGATATGAGTTGGTACTGATTCGATGGCACCTAACAACAACAACATATACATACATACATGTTGTTGTTAGGTGCCATGGAGTCGGTTCCGACTCATAGCGATACTGTACAGGGT
>NW_006408633.1:6249363-6251806 GCF_000296735.1 Chrysochloris asiatica
TATGCGGTGGAGTCGTTTCTGACTCATAGCGACCCTGTACAGGGTTTCTGAGGCTGTAAATCTTTACAGGAGCAGAAAGCCTCATCTTTCTCCCATGGAACAACTGGTAGTTTCCAACTCTGACCTTGAGGTTAGCAGCCCAACTCATAACCACTATGCTACCAGAGCTCCTTACATAAATATATACACATATGTATACATATGGAATTTCAGGGTTAACTGGCAAATTTTTTCAAGTCTGGTTTTACCTGTTTGCTTGCCTATAATCACTTTCAGTTCCTGTACGTCCACCATTGCCTTGTCTTGGAACACCTTTCCACTTCGGATGCACCTGTCTGTGCTACAGCTGTTTTAGGCTAAAAAGGTTTGTTTGGCTTTGAACTTGGAGTGTTTAGGGCTTTTGCAGGATGGAGATTGGGAGAGGGGAGTAGAAAACAAAGGGATGTTAGATAGGGATTGAAACTTTTTACATTTATAAGAACTTGAGCTACCATAGAGAACATCTAAAATACAACTATGATTCCTGGTGTGATATTGTGGGTTAATGTACTGGACTGCAAGGTCAGTTTGAATTGAAAGGTCAGCAGTTCAAGCTCACTAGTCACTCCTTGGAAACCCTATACAGGGTCTCTACGTGTTGAAACTGACTAGACGGCACTTAAAAACAACAACAAAAGATGCAACTATTGGTCTCACTCTGTCTGGAGGAAAGAAGAGTGATGAACATTGAAGACACTTGGAAACAATTAGTCCAGTGGACTAATGGGCCACACAAACATCAGTCCCCAGGACTGACTCTAAGACCAGAAGAACTAGATGTTGCCCAGCTACTATGACCAACTGCTCTGAAAGGGATCATAGTAAATGGTTCTGAACAAAGGAGAAGAAAATGTGGAACAAAACTCCGAATCAGTAATAAGATTAGGCTTACTGGTCAGACAGAGACTGGTAGAACCCCGAGTCTAAGGTCTATGGTCACCATTCAGTTCTGCAACTGAACTCACCCCCTGTGGTTCCATTTTCAACCAAGCTATATAGAGAGGGGACAACAATACTAGTGAGGTATGCACACCATCGAATGGTCAACCATTTAAGATGAAAAGGGCAGCATTTACCTAAGGACAAAGTTCAGAAGGTTGGGAAAGGAGGAGAAATGGAAAGAAGAAACAGTGAGGTAGTGGGATAAGTGATATTCCATTGAGGGAATACAAATCACAGAGATGAAATAAAGTTGACTTGATCAACATAAAACTGATCATCTGCTCTGTAAGCCTTCACTCACTTTACAATAAAAATTTTTTTAAATAAAGTTGAGCAACTTAGTTATTAGAAGCTGGACTAAATGATCCACCCCTATAGTAATGAACAGAGTCCTGGTGAAGTGCTGTGGGTTAATGCGCCAGACTCAAAGCCGTTTGAACTGCAAGGTTGGTGGTTCAAGCTCACCAGCTGCTCCTAGGAAACCCTATACAGGGTCACTGTTGGTCGATACCAACTCGACGGCACTTAACAACATCAACATAGTAATGAACAAGAAGTGTTAACCATGTGCTCGGCACTGTTTTGAAGGCTTTACATATATTGACATGTTTTATTAAACTTATTCCTTGAAGAGCTAAGAAAGATTATTAATAAATATTGGACCAAAAAATGTATCCATCAAAAACAATCTGTGGCAAAGTGGACAACCCTGCTTTGATTTCACATTAGATACCATGTTATGTCATGGGTTAGTAAGGGTTTTGCTTAGACTGTTCTTCCTGTCTGTAATTTCTCCATCCCCCTCCTTGTAAACTCCTACTCAGACTTCCAAAACCTGTTCAGACCTCACCTCTCAAAACACTTCCTCAACACCTGCCCTTAGAGAATTCATCACTCTTTTATGTTATGTTACTGCTGCTTACACATGCTTATTGTTATGTAACTAGGATGCCTCCTACACAATTCAGAGTGCAAATAAGCTCCCCCGTTCATCCCTAGATTGCACATATCTGAGACTTCACAAGCCAATAATAACAGAAATCCAGGCCATCCTGCTCGGGTCCGCTCCCCTTTATGCATACAGGGGTCTTTGCTACCCTTGAGAGGGAACTGAAAAGGAACCATAGATCCCTGAATCCTGGGAGGTATTTGATGTACTTTCTGAGGTGCACTGCTGTGGTACCTTGAATTTACTGGATATGACTTTTCTATCCAATATCTTCTTAATTCCCACCAAGTGACTGGGTGTTGTTAAGTGCTGTCGAGTCAATTCTGATTCATAGAAATTCTGTATAGGGTTTCCAAGTGTGGCTGGTGGGTTTGAACTACCCATCTTCTGGTTAGCAGTGCAGATCTTATCATACAGCACCACATCAGGACTTCAAGTGATTGGATTGTTGTTGTTCTTAGGTGCCATCGAGTCAGTACCGACCCATAGTGACCTTATGCACAGCAGAACGAA
>NW_006408633.1:6253091-6263406 GCF_000296735.1 Chrysochloris asiatica
TTGTCTTCAAATTTCTTGGCAGAGATGAGTGAGTGCCTCTTGTGCTGTTTCACTTTCTTGAAAGATTTCAATTTTTATTCCATCAATTCCTGGTGTCTTGTTATTTGCCAATTCCTGCAATGCACCTTGACTTCCTTCTTCAGTATCATTGGCTCTTGATCATATGCTACCTCTTGCAATGGTTGAACATTAACCATTTCCTTTTGGTACAATGACTCTGTGTATTCCTTCCATCTTCTCTTGATGCTTCTTGCATCATTCAACAATTTGCCTAGAGAATCTTTCAATAATGAAAGTCGAGGCTACAATTTTTTCTTCAGTTTCCCCAGCTTGAGAAATGCTGAGTGTGTCCTTCATTTTTGGTTTTCTGATTCCAGAGCTTTGCACATTTTGTTGTAATAAAATGATTGGATGAGATCATGTAAATAAGGTATACAGAAATCTAAGACTGGGACTGTTTAATTTTGTGATCCAGCAAGGCTTAAAAGGAGCCATCTCAGAAGCAGAAACAGAAGATCTCTGGACCATCAAGAAGGAAGAGCATCAAGAGTGGAGTATGAGATCCCTACCTAGAAAAATGGCAGAAGCGGAGGCTATAGCAGAATCAATGGCAGAGGTGAAGACAGAGACAGTGACATGGAGAGACAGAGAATCTGTGAGGTCTAAGGCTGAGGCAGAGGTCAAAGGGCCACGTGACTGAGAGGCCCAAAACAAGAGTGAGGCGTGCCAGCAGTATGGCAGACAGGAGGCTTTCCTGTCTTGAGAATTGCGTCTTGAGTTGGTTTGGTCCTCAATTGTACCCTGTTCACTTCTCTAATAAACCCCATAATCATGAGTATTGTTATGAGTTCTCTGGTCAGATGTGAAGCAGAGAGTAGTACTGTGGGAGGAACGGCTGGTTTCAGAATAGCGTAAAGAAGCTTGTAGTGTTGGAAGCGTGTCTGACCTCTGTCTCATAGGAATCAGCCTTGGGCTGATTTTGAGTTTGACTCTCTTTATGAGTTTGACTTTCCCCTTTATGAAGCCAGGGAAAATCAGACATGGTCCCCACATGAGTTTAGTAGCTGCCCACACTCCAGAGCTTTCTCACAGTAGGAGCTTCTGGCCAATTCCTAATGACCTCAGAGTATGAGGCAGTCAGGACTTACAGATTCCAGCTGGTGGATATGGGCTGTTGAATGTGAGGTGGCAATGTTGATAGGAGTCATCAAGTCGGTTCTGCTGCATAGCGACCCCATACACAACAGAGCGCACCACTGCCCAAACCTGCACCATGTTCACAATTGTTGTTGTGTTTGGGCTCATTGTTGCTGCCACTGTGTCAATCCATCATGTTATGGCAGTCTTATTTTTCACTAATCCTCCACTTTGCCAAGCAGATGTTCTTTTCCTGGAATGGGTCCCTCCTAATACTATGTCCAAAATGCAAAACACAAAGTCTCACCATCCTTACTTCTAAGGATCATTCTAGCTGTACTTTTTCCAAAATAGATTTGTTTGTTCCTCTGGCAGTCTATGGTACTTTCAATATTCTTTACCTACACCACCATTCAAGTGCATCAATTCTTCGACTTCCTTCCTCACTCATTGTCTAACTTTCATATACATATGATGTTATTGAAAATAGCATGGTTTTGGTCAGGTACACCTTAGTCTTCAAACTGACATCTTGGCTCTTGAACACATTAAAGAGATGTTTTGCAGCAGATTTACCCAATGAAATATGGTGTTTGATTTCTTGAATGCTACTTCTATGACTGTTACTTGTGAATCCAAGCAAACTGAAGTCTCTGACAACTTCAGTCTTTTCTACATTTGTTGTTGTTAAGTGCCTTGAAGTCAGTTTAGACTCATGGCTACCCTTTATAGGGTTTCTGAGTCTTTACATCTTTTGCAGGAGCAAAATGTTTCATCTTTCTCCATGGTTTCTCAACTTACCATGATGTTATTTATTAGTCCAATTGTGAGGATTTTTGTTGTTGTTGTTGTTTACCTTGAGGTGTAACCCATACTGACGGGACTGTGGTCTCATCAGCAAGTATTTTAAGTACTCTTTGCTTTAAGCAAGCAAGGTTGTGTTATCTGTACATCACAGTTTCTTAATGACTCTTCCTCCAGTCTTGATGCCATGTTCTTCTTCATATATTCCAACTTCTCACATTATTTGCTCAGTGTACATATTGAATAAGTATGGTGAAAGAGTATAACCCTGGCACACACCTTTCAGCAGTCCCTTAATATGGTTGAACTCTTGGTCTTTGTACAGGTTCCTCATGAGCACAATGAGGTATTCTGGAATACCCATTCTTTGCAATCCATAATGTATTATTATCCACTTAGTTGAATGCCTTTGCATAGTCAATAAAACGTAAGTAAACATCTTTCTTACATTGTCTGCTTTCACCCAAGATCCATCTGACATCAGCAATGATACCCTTCATTTCAAGTTCTCTTCTGAATCCTGTTTGAATTTCTGGCAGGTCCCTGTTGATATACTGTTACAGCCACTTTTTAATTATCTCCTTCAAATTTTTGTGTTGCATATGATATTGGACAGCATGTTTTCTTTCAACTCTCCCCAAAACACATGTTACTCTTCACGCTTTCTCATCTCAGTAAACAGAGCCAGTATCCATGTATTATTGAATTCCTTCATTCCTCATACCTCATATCCAACCCACTAACCTCCAAAATAGATTCTGAATCTGTTCCCCTATGTCTATTTCCCCTCTTTTGTTTTCACCATATCCAAAATGTCTCACCTGGATTGTTAAAATAACCTCTTAATTGGTCTCCCTGTTTTTGCTCTTTCCAATTTATAATCTAGTTGGCAGTTAGAATGAACATTCGAGCTTAAATTACTAATCTCATTCCCGTTTAAAACTTCATGTTGTTATTGTTAAATTGTTGTTGTTAAATGCCACAGTCACATAGTGACTATGTCTAGGGTTTCCTAGGAGTGGCTGGTGAATTTGAACTGCTGACCTTGCAGTTCAAACCAAACCTTGTGATCTAGTGCTTATCCTACAGCACCACACCAGGACTCTGTAATGACTTCTAAATGAAGTTAGAATAAAGTCCAAACTTTCTATCTCAAAATGAAAGTCCTACATGCTCAAACCCTGCCTACATGTTTGACTTAATCTCTGGGCTTTCTCTACTTCTCTACTGTGTTTAACTAAGCTGTTTATACTCTCAGCCCTTTCCAATTGCTATTATTCCCTCCCCCCTAGAATGTTATTTCGTCACATCTTCAAACAGTTGTTTTCTTCTTCTGGTAACTTTCTCAAGAGAGGGCACACTGCCCAAGTACCTAATGTGGACCCTCCCTTAATCCTTGTCACTTGCTGACTCACCATATTTTGTTTGTTTTCGGTTGTCATTTTAATTAATTCATTTTCCCATACAATGTGTCACCAATGGAAATGATTTGTTATTGTCCATTTGTTTACTTATTATTTGTGTTTATTATCCCATTTCCTCCAACTCAAACATAATCTCCATCAGGGCAAAAATTGTGCCTGTTTTATTAGCTCTATTCCCAGGGTCTGAAGATAGTGCCTGGATTGAGTTTCCATTTGTGGTGATGGAAACTTTGGCAACAGTTGGTGATGGTGGCACAACATGGATGATATAATTAATGTCAATAAATTTTTACATGTGAAAAATGTTCCAGTGTCTGGTCATAGAAGATAATCAGGTACGTTGTTGTTGTTGTTAGGTGCCATCGAGTCGGTACCAACTCATAGCGGCCCTATGCACAACAGAGCCAAACACTGCCCAATCTTGCACCAACCTCACAATTGTTGCTGTGCCTGAACCCATTGCTGCTGCCATTGCACCAATCCATCTCGTTGGTTTTCTTTTTTCTCTCTGACCTCCCACTCTACCAAAGATGGTATCCTTCTCCAGGGACTGGCCCTTCTTGATAACATGTCTGAAGTATGAGAGACGAAGTCTGGGCATCATGGCTTCCAGGGAGCACTCTGGATGTACTTCTTTCAACACAGATTGGTTTGTTCTTTTGGTACTTTTAATATTTTCCTCCAACACCATAGCTCAAATGCATCAATTCTTCTACAGTTTTCTTTATATACTGTCCAACTTTTGCATGCATATGAGGTTACTGAAAATACCATGGTTTGGGTCAGGCACACCTTAGTCCTCAAGCTGACATCTTTTCTCTTCAATACTTTAAAGAGGTCTTGTGCAGCAGATTTGCCTAATGCAATATGTCATTTGATTTCTTAATGCTGATTTCATTAATTGAATGAACTCCTGAGAATGAAAAGACAAAGACAGATCTAGTCACAGACATTGTTGTTGTAAAGTGCCATCAAGTCAGTTCCAACTCATAGTGACCCTGTATAGGGTTTTCAAGGAGCAACTAGGAGGCCTAATCTTGTCATAGATTCAAAGATCAGCTTCATTCCACACCTACAATTCTCCCCAAAAAATACCTGAGCAGTTTTGAAGACCTGTTGATGCCTTTTTGGCCCTTGGTCTGACTCTAAGGGACAGCGCTCATTCTCATCCTGCCCCCTGCTCATGTCTTCTGGCCTTAAGTTCATTCACAGCCAAAGACAAGATTGATTTTCAATCAAAGATTCCCTCCACCTCTTCTTCCCAAATGATTGAGACATCTGTTTAGATCTGCCAGCAACTGAGACTCTACCCATCCTCTCAGTTCTTCCCCTAAATTTGGGGAGTCCTCTCGAGTGCTGACTCCATTGTCCAATCAATGCAGAAAGTTTGGTAGTGCTTCTCAAGACCGAGTGCTGGGAGGAAGTTGGGGCCTAGGGTGGAGGAGAAGGGGGAAAGTTCTCTTTTTCAAAATAAGGCTTGGGTATTAGTGAGAAATAGTCAAAACTATATAGTTTAGAAGAATATGAATTGCTTAGAGAGATCAGATTAACCAGTTGCTGTCAAGTTGATTCCAACTTACGGCAACCCCACGTGTATTAGAGACGAACTGTGCTCCATAGCCTGTTCAGTGGATGCTAATCCAAGAATGGATTTCAAGACCTTTCTTCCAGGGCATTTTTGGGTAGGTTCGAACAACCAACCTTTTGCTTACCAGCTGAGGATGTTAATCATTTACTTTACCCAGTGACTCCTATGTCGTTGTTGTTGTTGTTCTCATTGTCATGTGTCATCAAGTCAGTTCTGACCCAGAGACCCTTCATAGGGTTTCTGGGGAATGGGTGGTGAGCTTGAACCGCCGACCCTGCAGTTCAATGCATTAACCTGCAGCACCAAAAGGGAAATTGAAGAACACATGTTTCACCAGTATCAAAAACATCTTCCTTTGTGGACTATTGCTATTGTTGGTAAGTGTCATCTAGTCAACTCCAATTCATAGCGACCCTGTACAGGGTTTCTGAGAAGCAGCTGGTGGGTTTGAGCCATCAACCTTGTGGTTTGCAGTCCAGTGTTTATCCTGCTTACCCTATGGTACTATTCCAGAGAAAACTAATTAATACTGGTGCTATTCAGTAGGCGTGACTCTGCACCGGCTATAAAGAGAGCGCCAACTAGCCGGTGTGTTGCTGGGAAAGTTTAGAAATGCTCTTGGCTGAAAATGACCCAGGGAGAAAGATTGTAAATTATTAAGGTTGCCATCTTTCTCCTGCCCCACTCCCAAAAAGAATAGCTGGTTAAAAACACTCTAATAGTACAAAAGCATGTTTTTACACAGTTTATCCCATTGCTTGTGCAAGTAGAAACCTAACCACTATGTCAGAGATGGCAAGCTGAAATGGTGCTAGGAACTTAAATGCAGGAAGAGTCTAATGGAAATTCCAGCCCTGTCTAATGTGAGCATCTATTATCCTGCCCTGGCCAATTGATACAGTATCAGAACATGACCCCTAAGTCTTCAGATGTTCCAAGTTGCTAGTGGAGAAATCAGAGCTCTGAGTTTTTATGTGAAATGTTTTAATTTTAAAAGTTGGCAATTGAATTGTTAGGGCTAGATGATGATAGATAGATAGATAGATAGATAGATAGATAGATAGATAGATAGACAGACAGCTAGCTATCACTGATTACCTGAAATGTGACCCAGATCTTCATCATCTTTCTGATCACTGGCATGTTCAAATCTATCACTGCAGCTATTGTGCCTGTCCATCTCATCTGTGATGGTCCTCTACATCATCAAACGTGATATCCTCATCTGGTGATCCATCCCTCCTGATGACATTTCCAAAGCAAAGGACTCAAACAAGGTTTGTACTGACTAATTTTCAGGAGATCACTAGGCATTCCTTCCTACTCTCTGACTGAAAGCTCTGCTAAAGCCTGTCCACCATGGGTGAGCCTGCTGGGATTTGAAATATTGCTAGCACATCTTCCAGCATCACAGCAACAAGAAAGTCATCACAGTAGAACAAACTTGATAGATGAATGGTGGAAATTAGAATTACCTTCCACTTAATATGACTGACCTGGTGTGGCGCTGTGGGTTAATGCGCCAGACTGCAAAGTTAACGCACCAGAACTGCGAAGTTGGCGGTTCAAGCTCACCATCTGCTCCTCAGAAACCCTATGCAGGGTTGCTGTGGGTTGGAACCGACTCGATGGCATTTAACAACAACAACAACAAAATATGACAGAAAAGCTGAAATAACACCTAGCATAAGTTAAATAAACATGCTTTTTTCTCTTGTGAGAGGAGGTTCCGAACTAAAACAGCAGACTGAGCGATCGGGAATCACGGTTCCTTCCAACGACGTGCTGCTCTATGCTTCTTAGGTTCTCTTCATGACCCAGTATGGCTATTAGAACTCGGGCATCCAAGTTCCAGGCAGCAGGGATGGAGGACTGGCTCTGTGAAGGGGAAGACACAGGGTACTTGTCTTTTAAGGAAGCTGCTAGTGAGCACCGCTTCCACTTTATTGGCTAGAATGTAATTGCATGACCACAGTTAGCTGCAAGGGAAATTGGGAAATAAAGTCTTTATTCTAGAGGTTTTACTGTTGGAGATAAGGAGAGAAAGGCTATTGTGGTTGACAATGTATAGTCTGCCACAGTAACTCATTCAAAACAAGTTTTTTAACTGTGTAGGCAAAACTGCATCTATCATTTGGCTTATGTTCACTTATCACAGTCCTAAACTTTCAGCTTTCATGATGGTATTTCATTTTTGATATGTGGTTAAGTGCTGTCGAGTCAGTTATGACTCATGGTGACCCTGCATAGGGTTTCCAAGACTTGAATCATCATGGGAGCAGAAGCCTTTGTTTTTCTCCCCAGGCTCGAACTGGGGACCTTGTAGCTCAAAGTCCAGTACTTATATATTGTGTGGATGTATTCTCCTCACTTTATCAACTCGAAATAAACTTCCATCCGTGAGAAAAAAACCAAACACATACCAAAACTGCACCTATCTATGAGGAGGGTTTAACCTGTAACCTGCCAGCTTGCAATCCTTCCAGTACACACTGAGCAAAGGACGTGGTCATTTGTAGGCCTACAGTGTATAAGTATCCTAATGATCTACCACTATAGGGCAAGCACTCGACCGTAAGGTAGGTTTGAACCACAACGTCAGTGGTTCAAATTCACCAGCTGCTCCTTGGAAACCCTATACAGAGTCACTATGAGTCTGAACTGACTCCACAGCATTTGTTGTTTTTTTTTTAATTGTGAATTGAGTGAAGGTTTACAGAGCAGATCACCCATTTTACATTCAACAAATCATAGACTTTGCTTCATTACATGGTTGCAATCCCTTCCATGCACCAATAGTTAACAGCATTTACCTCTGTTCACTCCAGCCACTGCATTCCTCCTTGGTGGCACTTTACAAAACAACAACATACAACTGGAAGCAGTCCTGGTTTGGCACTGTAGGATAAGCACTGAACTGCTAACCACAGGTTGGCAGTTCAAACGTACCAGCCGCTCCTCAGAAACCCCATAAAGTGTTGCTATTAGTTGGAACCGCCTTGCAGGCACTTAAAAACAACATACAGCTGGAAAAGGAGCCCTGGTGGGACAGTGGTTCAAATCCACCAGCTTCTCCACAGGAGAAAGATGGAGGTATTTGCTCTTGTAAAAATATAGATAGTCTTGCAACCCCTAAGGGGTGGTTGTAATCTGTCTTGTAGGGTTGCTATGAGTCAGACTTGAGTCAATGGCGGTGGGTTTGGGTTCATACAACTGGAAAGGGGTCCTGAGGGCCCAGTTGTTAAGTGCTTGGCTGCTAACTCTAAGGTTGCTAATTTGACCCCACCAGTCACTCCCCAGGAGAAAACTGTGGCAATCTGCTTTTGTAAAGGTTTACAACCTTGGAAACCTTGTGAGGTAGTTCCACTCTGTCATACAAGGCTGCTATGAGTTGGAATTGACTCGGTGGCAATGGTGTTTTTTGTTTCGTTCTTGGGTATTACAACTGGAGCCAGATCCAGAGAGTAGCAAGAAATTGGTAGGATTTGTAGGATCAGCACTGGACTGTGAAGTACCAGGTCAGCAGTTCAAACCCACCAGCTACTCCTGGGAAACCCTATCCAGGGTCGCTATGAGTCCGAATAGACTCTACAACACTTAGCAACAACAACAAAGAAATCTGTAGTGCAAGTAGTAAAGGACCCCACTGTCTGGCAGACTGTGTTTTGAGTTGCCACCAAGTAGGCTCTGAGGCACAGTGACCCTGTACAACAGCATGAATCATTGTCCAGGCCTGGGCCAGCTTCATGACTGTTGGTGTGTTTGTGTATTGTTATCTCGAGAGTTTCCACTGGCCCTCTACTTTACCACCAGGATGACCTCTTCTAGCCACTGATCTTTCCTCTTGACATGTTCAAAAGAAGTGACTTGAAATCTCGCCATCCTCACTTCTGGGGAACATTTTGGTTCTATGTCTTCTAAGACATTCTTTTGGCATTTAATGGTGTATTCAGTATTTCTTTGCCAACACTTATTCTGTCTTCTTTTTTCATATACTTTTGTGTGTACATGAGAGGATTTAAAGAACCATAGCTTGGGTCAGATACACTTAATCATCAAAGTGATTTAAAAAAAAAACAAAACTTTAAAGAGGTCTTTTGCAGCAGATTTGCCCAATGCAATACATCATTTGATTTTTTTAACTACAGCTATCATGGAAATGGTCAGCAGTTCGAAAATACCAGCTGTTCCGTGGGAGAAAGATAAGGCTTTCTGCTCCCGTAAAGATTTACAGCCTTGGAAACCCTATACAGGGTCGCTATGAGTCGGAACCGACTCCACGGCACATAACAACAACAACAACAAATCATGGACATGAAGTCCTGGTGTGACACTGTGAGTTGATGCGCCAGACTACAAAATCATTTGAACTGCAAGGTTGGTGGTTCAAGCTCACCAGCTGCTCCTTGGAAACCCTATGCAGGGTTGCTATGGGTCAGAATTGACTTGACAGCACTTCACAACAACAACATCATAGACATTGATTGCTGATATAAGAACGAAATTGTTGACACCTTGAGTCTTTTCTCCGATGATCAGGATACTATCTATTGGTCCAGTGAAGAGAATTATGGTTTTCTCTAAGTTACAGTGTAATTCATACTGAAGACTGTAGTCTTTGATCCTCATCAGTTAAATATCTTAAATTATCTACATTTTTGGCACTCAAGGTTGTATCATCTGGAAAACTATACTAAGTCTTAATACTGTTGTTGTTAGGTGGTATGGCGTTCCTTCGGACTCATAGCAACCCTATGATAACACAACAAAACACTGCCTGATCGATCCTTCGCCATCCTCACAGTTGTTATGTTTGAGCCCATTGTTGCTGCCACTTTGTCAATCCATTTTGGGGGGAGTCTTCCTCTTTTTTCGCTGACCCTCCACTCTCCTAAGTATGATGTCCTTCTCCAGAGACTGATCCCGCCTGATAACATGCCTGAAGTATGAGAGATGAAGTCTCACCATCTTGGCTTCTTAGGAGCGTTCTGACTGTATTTCTTTCAACATAGATCTGTTTGTTCTTCAGGCAGTCCCTGGTACTTTCAATATTCTTCTCCAACTCTATATTTCAAATGCATTGATTCTTCTACAGTCTTCCTTATTCACTGTCCAACTTTCACATGCATGAGGCTATTGAAAATACCATAGGTTGGATCAGGTGCAACTTAGTCCTCAAACTGACATCTTTGCTCTTGAACACTTTGAAGAGGTCCTGTGAAACAGATTTGCCTAATATAATATGTCATTTGATTTCTTGACTACTGCTTCCATGAGCTCTGGTAGCATTGTGGGGTTTTTTTTATTTTTATTTTTTTTATTAAATGTTTTTATTTTGGATTGAGTGAAAGTTTACAGGGCA
>NW_006408633.1:6263694-6266624 GCF_000296735.1 Chrysochloris asiatica
TGTATGAGATTACTAAAAGCATTACTGAATAATCAGATGAGGGACAGTTTGCTATGTCTACTAGGTGGCTAAAGTCTGATCCTCAGAGCCTATGATTTGGACGGTCAACAACGCTTGGGCCCACAGGGTTAGCATTGTGATTTTGAGTTGGGCTGCTAACCTCAAGGTCGGCAGTTCGAAACTACCAGCTGTTCCGCGGGAGAAAGATGAGGCTTTCTGCTCCTGTAAAGATTTACAGTCTTGGAAACCCTATACAACTCATAGGGTTGCTATGAGTTGGAACTGACTCCAAAGCACACCACCACCACTACTTCCATGAGTGTGGATAGTGGATCAAAGCAAAATGAAGTTTTGGACAACTTCTATCTTTTCTCCATTTATCATGATGTCATTTATTGGTTCAGTCATGAGGCTTTTTATATTTTTTACATTGAGATGCAATCTATAGTGAAGGCTGTAGTTTCTAATCTTCATCAGTAAGTATTTTAAGTTCTCTACACTTTCAGCAGGCAAGGTTATATCATCTGTATATCACAGGTTGTTAATTTAGTCTTGTAGCACTGTAGGATAAGTGCTCGACTGCAAAGTCGGTTTGAATTGCAAGGCTGGCAGTTCAAACTCACCAGCCACTCCTCGGAAACCCTATACAGGGTCGCTATGACAGCACTTAACAACAACAACAAAGTGTTAATGTTGAATTTTACTTGAATCCTATGGTACTGGAAAACAGCGATGGTTATAAAGAAATTCCCTCATTCTTTGTGTTACTGTAAATAGCTGCCCTTCCCATATGACTATGCTAAGACTCACAGATGCTTATGTTTACCTGTGTCAAGGCCAGACATTGTTGTTATGTACCGTGGAGTTGGTTCTGACCCATAACGACCCTGTACAGGGTTTCCAAGGATGTAAATCTTTATGGGAGCAGAAAGCCTCATCTTTCTCCATGGAACAGCTGGTAGTTTCGACCCTCCAGATTTCCATTCCTTGCCTCATAAGGGAGTAACTGAATTGTCGTCACACTGCTCAATCAGAAACTTCTCATCCTAAACTTTGGCACACCCTCAGTTTAGTTAAAATAAAACTCATATTAATGCGATAATATAAATTGATTTAAGTTTACTGAATATATGTTTTCCAAGTTCAGAGTAACATTTTAACTGGAGAGTCAAATGTGTTCTGAAGATGTGAAAACCTTGAGATACTCTTATACCAGACTTTATCAACATTCTAAGGAAAAAGGACCAGAGCGGAACTGATAAATAATTTGTGGTCAGAAATAATTTCAAACAATATTGTCTTAAAGAACAAGTAAAATAAGGACCAATTTACTCTAAAATATATTTTCCAGTCTAATGTTGGGATTCTGTTCCCCTGAACTAAGCGAATTCTCCAAAAGAGAATGTCCAAGGCAAAATGGTTTTACTAGTTTCACTATAGGATAACACTCAACTGCATGGTCGGTTTGAACCACAAGGTCAGTGATTCAAACCCATCAGTCATGCCTTGGAAACCCTATACAGGGTCATTATGAGTCGGAACCAACTTGATGGCACTTAACAATGAGTTTATCTAGACCACTGTTTCATTCAAAAGCAAATTTTAGGAACCAGTTTTTTCAAAGCTCAAGTTTCAAAAGGATATCTAAGGGCAATAGCTAAGGTGGGTCACCTCAATTCCATGAACCCAAAAATCTGGATACCAAGAGAATCAAAATGGTTTTTGTCAGTGTGAATCTCTTTAAGTGTTCTTCCCAGGGAACAGACAGACCCTAGAGTAAAACGTTCCGATAGCCCCACTTTTCCACACCTAGATTTCTTCTTGTCTCATTTACTCTCCGTCTCCCTAAAGGAAAACACTTTGCCCTGTACACAGATTAAGAGATAGTCAATATAACAGAACAAGGGGAGATTAAATGGTTTAAAATCAGGAAAAGTGTGTATCAAGGCTGTATTTTTTTCCCCACCAGACTTATTCAGTCTGTATGTTGACCAAATAATCAGAGAAGCTGGATTATATGAAGAACATGATACCAGAATTGGAGGAAGACTCAGTGACAGTCTTTGGTATACAGATGACACAACATTGTTTATTGAAAGAGGAAGGGACTTGAAATATTATTGATGACGATTAAAGACTACATCCTTCAGGATGGATTTCTCCTCAATGTAAAGAAAATGAAAAATTCTCACAATTGGAATTTTGAATTTATAATGTCATAATAAATTGAGAAAAATTCTCACAATTGGAATTTTGAGATTATAATGTCATAATAAATTGAGAAAAAATTGAAGCTGTCAAAGATTTCATTTTGCTTAGATTAACAATCAATGCTCAAGAAATCAGATGACATTGCATTAGGCAAATCTGTTGCAAAATACCTCTCTACTTTAAAGTATTAAAGGACAAAGATATTGGTTTAAGGACTAATGTGCAACTATCCCAAGTCATGGTATTTTCAATTGCTGCATATGCATATAAAAGTTAGATAGTGAATAAGGAAAACCATAGGAGAATCAATGCATTTGAAGTAGGTTGCTGGCAAAGAGCATTGAAAGTACCATGGACTTCCAGAAGAACAAACAAATCTGTCTTGAAAGAAGTACAGCCAGAATGCTCCTTAAAAGTGAGGATGGAATTGAGAAGCTAGAAGTAAACCCATCTACATACAGTCAACTGATCTTTGACAAAGAGCCAAAATATCAAATGGGGAAGAGATAGTCTCTTCCACAAATGGTGCTAGCCGAATTTGAAAAAGAATGAAATAAGACCCTTAATTCACATAATATACAAAAACAATACACATGGACCTCGCCAGATGGAACACATAGAAATCAAATAGACTACATCTATGGAAAGAGAAGATGGAAAAAGCTCCATATCATCAGTGAAGACAAGGCCAGGGGCAGACTGTGGAACAGACCATCAAT
>NW_006408633.1:6268134-6285806 GCF_000296735.1 Chrysochloris asiatica
ATCAGACGACGTATTGCACTGGGCAAATCTGCTGCACAGGAACTTTTTAAAGTATTGAAGAGCAGAGATGTCAGCTTGAGGACTAAGGTGCACCTTATATGGATGCGAAAGTTGGACAGTGAATAAGGAGGATCATAGAAGAATTGATGCCTTTGAGTTGTGGTGTTGGAGGAGAATACTGAAAGTGCCATGGACTACCAAAAGAACCAATAGATCTGTTTTGGAAGAGGTGCAGCCAGAGTGCTCCTTGGAGGCCAGGATGGCTTAGCTTCGTCTCTCCTACTTTGGACATATTGTCTGGAGGAAACAATGGTTGGAGAAGGATGTCATGCTGGGTAGGGTGGAGGGTCCGAGAAAAAGAGGAAGACCCCCAACAAGATGGATCAGCCAGGTGGCATCATTGATGGACTTAAGTGTGGCAGCGGTAGTGAGGTTGGCCCAGGATCAGACATTGTTTCGTTCTGCTGTGCATGGGATCGCTATGAGTCGGTTCCGACTCAATGACACCTGACAACAACAACAACAACAAAAACAAACTCAACATGGATTAAAGACCTAAATGTAAAACCTAGAATTATAAATATCCTCAATGAAAAAATAAGGACAAACTTAGGGACTCTACTACATGGCATACACAGACTATTAAACATTGCAAAAAACATACAAACAACAGAAGACAAAATAGATGACTGGGACTTCCTAATACGTGCATCAGAATATTTTACTGAAAGAGTCAAAAGGGAGACCACATATAATTGGAAAAGATTTTTTGCAACAACATACCAGGCAAGGGACTAATCTCTAAAATTTATAGAAAACTACAAAACCCTTACAAGAAAAAGACAAACAATGAATGGGTAAAAGAGGGAAATAATGTTAAGATGCTTAGCTGTCTTTTGAATATTGGTTTCCCTTGCCTACTATTGTAAAATAGACACTTGAGGGGGAGAGAAAAGAATAGCCAGAAACATGACAATAGAAAGCTTGTAAGTCCATCTTTAGCCTATAACTGATTGGAATACCTTAAAGGGGGCTAGAAGTTGCCCAGTGAAAGAGGCTTCCTGTGGAAACTTTGCATTGCATAAGACCATAGGTGGAATCTTGAACTCCATTCAGAATTGTCTGAGGTGGGAAATTTCCACTAGAAAGGACAAATAGATGAGTCAATTCTGATGATATCGGCCCTAAATAGGATTTCCAATACTATAAATCTTTACTATAGCAGAGAGTTTCTTCTTTCTCCTGTGGAGTAGCTGGTGGTAGTGGTGATGGTGGTGTGCTGTGGAATCGCTGGTGGGATTTAAATTATAAACCTGCAGTTAGCAGTTCAAGGTCTAACCCACAGCACTAATGGAGATTCTTTGCAGAATAAAAAGAAAATAAAAATATGCTTTGTATGAAATCTCATTTTAAAAATCTAATATATATTAAATGCCTAACTGAGACTATAAATGTCAACCACTATTAGTAATATTTACTGTTTTGTATGTGGTTATTTATGTCTGTAAATTAAAATGAAGGAACTGAATCACCACCTGTATTTTACATAACATTAAACTTTTATCATAAACTCTAAAAAAAAAAGGACAAGTAGACCAGGCTGGAGTGGCTAGAAGAATAGAAAATACTCTGTGAAAGAAAGACTGGCAGGAAAAATAAAAAAAACAATAACAGCAGTCTGATTGACTACTACAAGAACAAGTAAGCCGTTCACCCATGAGCCATCAAGTCAAGTGGCTGGGACGCCTCAGAGCAAACTCCCTTCCAAGACTAAGACTCAAGGGGAATACACGAGCAGACATGAGATCTGGCTGGTGACCATGTGGGTCACCGATAAGGGAAGTGGGGGAAAAACAGCAATGAAGTTGTGAGCTAAGTCCAACCACATTCAATAGACTCCTATGAACCCGAGTGGAGACCTGGTTTGCCAGCAGTATGGCAAGACCGGGGGACTCCTGGGCCCAGAGGCAGTGACATGGCCACAGTGGACAAGAGCAGCGAGTGAAGCGTCCAGCTGATATGAAGTGAGGGGAGATGTGCAAGAACACCCATACTTGCAAAGAGTACCCACTTGATGTGGCTTTAATGGCTGGATGATCAGAACTCGACTAGAAGAAGAAAGAAGACAAAAAAAAAAGAGTCACCTGCTACAATTTGATGAACTTTACCTATACTTATGGATGTAGTAGCTCAAAAAAGGGAACAAATCTTTACAGTGAGGATCATTCCCACCCCCTCGATACACAGAGTTGACAGGAATGGGCAACTTAGACATTGGCTACCCAAAATGTGGGGGGCTACAAAGGCAAGAAATGACTGGCTTATAAATTTTCAAGAGTGAGCTTAGTTCCAGACAGGGTGGGGGAAGGTAGAATTTCAGCTGAATGCTTTCCAATCTGTTGGGATGGGGCTAATGAAAGGAGATGGGGATAAGACTCTGTGGTACAATAATGAATAATTGCTATCAGGACTGACTGTGAGGGTCGGAAATGTAAAGGTAGATGTTTTGTAACAAAAGGAGTGGAGTCATTGATTTTGCAGTCTAGAAGCAGAGGTCCCTAGGACAAGCAAGTGAAAAAAGCAGAGCGCGGGACCTTACCCAGAGAAGCAGTAATGCCAGAAATGGAGGCAGAGATGATGATGTGGGCAGATGGAGTGGCTGGGGACTCAGGGAGGAAGAGGGGCTGTGTGCTGGTGGCAGGGGGACAGGCCTATGGTGTGTACCCTTTGGTTGTTTGATGATGCATGGATGGGATTGTAATTATTGCAATGAAATGAAATACTATAGGATGACTGTAAAACTAATGTTCTCCCATGTAAACCCACATAATTCACAATAAAAACTTAAAAAAGAAAAAGACAAACAACCTAGATAAAAAATGAACATAGGACATGAACAGACACTTCACCAAGGAAAACATACAGGCAGCCAACTAACATATGAAGCAATGTTCATGATCAGTCATCAGAGAGATGCAAATCAAAACAATGATGATCAGCTATCTTCTCACATTAGCATTAACCAAAAAGTTTACAAACACAGAGAACAACAAATGCTGCAGAGGATGTGGAGAGACTGGGATCCTCCTACATTACTAGTGGGACTGTAAAATGGTTCAACCACACTGACAAATGATATGATGCTTCCTCAGAAAGCTGGAAATAGAAATACCTTGTGACCCAGCAATCTCTCTACTTGGTATATATCCATAAGAAATATAAGCCAGGACATGAGTAGATACATGCACACCATTGTTCATTGCAGCATTATTCACAATAGCAAAAAGATGAAGACAGCCTAAGTGCCCATCAATGGAAGAATGGATAAACAAACTTTGGTACATACACAAAATGGAATACTATGCAACCTTGAAAAATAATGACGAATCTGAAAAACACCTCATAATATGGATGAACCTGGAGGACATTATGCTGAGTGAAATAAGTCAATAACAAAAGGACAAATAGTATAGGAAACCATTCTTGTAAAAGCTTAAGAAAAGATTTCCATATTAAAAGAAACATTGTTTGATGGTTACAAGGGTAGAAGGGAAAGGAGAGTAATTCACTGGCTAGAGGGTAGACACATGTTAGCTCAGGTGATGGGGCGTACAATATGCAAGGAGGAAAAGGGTAATATACAAAAAGAGGAGGCTGGCAGATGAACAATGAAGATAGGGGAAGATTTAGGGAGGTATGCATGGGCTAAATGGGATAGAGGTAAGTAGTGATTTATATACAACCTTGCAACAACAGTGTTCTGTAAGTAGATACATGGATCAAGACATAGGATGAATGGGTAAAGGAGGGGGAAAATGTTTATGTGTTTAACTGTCTTGTGGATATTGGTTTCCCTGATTATTTATGTGTGATAGAAGTGAATATTGGGCATTATAATTATAGAAAACTTGTAAGCCCATATTCAGCCTATAACTGATTAGATTTGCTAAAAGGGGCGTTAGAATTTGCGGAGGAAAATAAGCTTCTTGTTAAGCCTTTGTAGAATATGGGACCTTAGGTGGAATCCTGAGCCCTACCCAGAATCTTCTGAGTTGGGACATTCCAATTTGAAAATACTTGCTGACCAATCCAGAACTGCTGGGAGAACACAGATTAATCTCTTATTGAAAGAAAGACCTGCAGAAGGAAAACAGACAATTCTGACATCTTCTGGATTTCTAATTGCAGTTTTTGTTTATTGTTTAAAAATTTGTATTTATTTTGTCTTTTTGTTCTTGTATTGTTTTCCTGAGTTCTTCTAAAGTTTTTATTGTGTTGTCCTTGCTTTCTTTGATCTTTGTATGGATCCTTTGAAAGTACCTAACTGACATTCTTTTGTATTATTTTTCTGTTAGTTCCATTATCTTTTCTTCTTCAGAAAAGTTTTCTGGCTCTGCATCTTGGTCATTTGCTTGTGCCATTCTCTCTTGTGTCTTTGTCAGAGATAAAATTATCTGTTGTCTCAGGGACATTGTGGGATTGTCATATTTTTTTAAAAACAAAAAGTGCTCTGGTGGGCTCCAGCAATTCAAGCTCATGAGGTGGTTGTGGAAGGGATGTGACACAAGAGTTTCTGGCCCTTGGGAGTTCTTCTACGGCGTGTGTTATCTATGTTCAGGGCACTCAATTCAGAAGTCATCCCTTGATGAAGCTGGTTTCGTGTCTGTTAGGACCACAGGGAAGCTGGGGGCAGGGTGACTGCTTAAATGCTAGTCTAGTGACTCTGTGGGTTTTCCAGGTCTGGAGTTGAGCCCACCTGAATCCAGGCACCAAAGGGGCACACTAAAGTTCCCAACCATGTAGCTCCAAACTCCTGGTGTCTGTGTTGGGAGTGGATGAGAGTGGGAGCTGGCCACACCTCTGGTCACCAGGGGAGCATGGGGAAAAAGGAGAACTCGCACCTTTCAAAACTTCTCACAAACTGGTGAAGCCATGCCTGGCCAGTCTTTCATCAACCTGTCTCCCTCTCTTGCCATCCCTGCTCCGCCTCTCCTCTCAGAAAGCACACCAGCGACTTCTCTAACCTTTCTTCCTAAACATAGGCTGCCAGGATTTTCATCTGTGTCTGTTTAATTTGGTCTCTCGTAACTTTGTTAGAATGTTGTTTGATTTTTTGACTGCTGTTTCCATGAGTGTTCATTGTGGATCCAGGCAAAAGGAACATACTTTATAGAGACCCTTTATTAAGTCTTGAACAGGACAAAGAGAAGACAAAAACAAATCATCTGGATGAGGGGAACCATCAGCAGGAGGCCACAATCGTGTCCAAAGGATTCATGGCCATGTGGTTAAAGACAGAAAAGGAAATTATCACAAAATCATGATTGGCAACTGATCAATTCATCACTGTTGCAGATGAGACTATGGAAGTGGAGAAAGCCCATGATTGGGATAGTTACACTATCACAGATTAGAAAAGTTCGTAGGAGCGATCCTGGGATCCTTCAACCACCTGGCTACTTGGTGGCTTGGGTATGATTTATGAGCAAGTAGTCCTGAGTCATATCCGGCAACACCCCAGTGTTTAGATGACAAGCATGTGTAAATCATTAAAGGCACACCCAGGCAAGTTCCCAGAGAGCAAATCTGCCTCTCCCTGGCTGTTGCCTGTCTTGTCACCTATGCTAACATGTGTCTACCCTCTAGCCTGTGAATAATTTTCCATCCCCCTAATCCCTAGCTATCATAAATTGTTTCTTTTATCAAGAAAACTTTTTCTTAGCTTTTTACAACATTGGTTTATGCAATATTTGTCCTTTTGTGACTGACTAATTTCCCTCAGCATAATGTCCTCCAGGTTCAACCATGTTGCGAGGTGCTTCACAGCTTCATCATTGGTCTTCAGTCTTTTGTTGTTTTCTTTTATGTGTATGTACCAAAGTTTGCTTAACCATTCTTCTGTTGATGGACATTTAGGCTGTCTTCATCTTTTTGATATGTCTGTCCTTTTTTTTTTTTTCAACTTTTTATTGTGAATTGAGTGAATGTTTATAGAACAGATCAACACTTTTACATTAATCAAATTATATACTTTGCTTTGGAGTCCTGACGTGGTGCTGTGGGTTAATGTGCTAAACTGCAAAATCAGTTCGAACTGCAAGGTCAGTGGTTCAAGCTCACCAACCACTCCTAGGAAACCCTATACAAGGTTGTTATGCATCAACACTGACTCAACAGCACTTGACAACAACAATAACAACATGCTTTGCTTCATTACATGATTGCAATCTTCACAATGTACTAAAAGTTACAAGTATTTACCTCTGTTCACTTTAACTATTGCATTCCTCCCTGTGTCTCCTGCTACTTTCATGTTTGTCTGATAACCTCCCTCTTGTAAATTTCCTGCCCTGTTACCTATGTTACCGTAAGAAATTTCCTTTGCTTTCCACAGTCTTTCTGTCAGTCTGCTGAAGGTAGCTAAATATTATTCTTTTGAATAATTGTTTCTTTCATCAAAAATAAGATAAAAAAAAAAAAAAAAACTTTTTACAACATTGGTTTCATACTATATTTGTCCTTTGTGATTGACTAATTTCCCTCAGCATAATGTCCTTCAGGTTCAACCATGCTGTGAGGTGTTTCACAGATTCATCACGATTCTTCAGTGTTTTGTAGTATTCCATTGTGTATATGAACCAAAGTTTATTTAACCGTTCTTCTGTTGATGAGCATTTAGATTGTCTCCATCTTTTTGATATGTGTCTTGCAGACAGCATATTGAAAGATCTGTTTTCTTACCCATTCTCTCTATGGCTCTTGACTGGAACATTTAATACATTTACATTCAATGGGATTATCAATAGGCATGAATTGGCTGTTGTCATTTTTCTGAAACCACTCGAATCTGAGACCATCTGAATCCAGGCACCAAAGCTGAACACCAAAGTGGTGCAACACGCCCCCACCTCACATTGGTGTGGCTTGCAATCACAAGGAGAGCAGGGTTTGTGTTGGGGGATGGATGAGAGTGAGAGCTGACCACTCCTCTAATTACCCAGGGAGTGTGGGGAAAAAGAAGGAATCTCACCTTTCCCATTGCCTCTGTGAATGTGCTCTGCCAGGCAGCCCTCTGTTGCCAAAGCTGCTTACAAAATGGTCAAGCTGCATCTGGAGGCTGTAAATCTTTACAGGATCAGACAGACTCATCTTTCTCCCAAGGAGTGGCTGGTAAATTTGAACCACTGATCTTGCAGTTAGCAGCCTAATTCATAACCTACTATGCTACCAGGAAGGAGCTCTGGTAGCATAGTGATTATGATTCAGGCTACTAACCTCAAGGTCAGCAGTTTAAAACTACCAGATATTCCGCGGAAGAAAGATTTACAGCTCAGAAACCCTATACAGGGTCGCTCTGAGCTGGAAGCAACGCCACAGCACACCACCACCACCACCACCATGCTACCAGAGCTCCTGAAGTAGGGTATACTATCTGTGAATTCTGTGAGTGATTCTTGCTAATTATTAAGTCCATATGGACAAGGAAAATCAGCAGGGGCTGGTTTCTGCCCATTTAGCATTCTGACGGGTTTGTATGCTCTGACCTCACTCGGGGTTGCTAGTCAGAGAAGGACCATGTAGGCAGTCAGTGTGCAGCATGATGTCCTTTTAACTTGTGAGCTCTGAGCCAGTGGGAAAGTGAGAGTCATATTCCAGGTGGGGACTGAATTCATACTGAGTCTTACCACACAGCAATGGAGATGGAATTTGCCCATTGTGCCCTTGTTTATCACAGTCACCCATGGTGGACAGGTTCCAGCAAAGTTTCCAGACTAAGACAGGCTGGGGAGAAAGGCATGACAATAGACTTCCAATAATTTTCCAATGAAAAGCTTCAGGATCACAGCAGGATATTGTTGAACTCACTTGCTTTAGACAAGTCATCAGGAAAGACCAGTTGCTGCAGGGGACACTGTTTGGTGAAGTAGAAAAGGCAGCGAGGGAGAAGCTAACCCATGGTGAGGTGGATTAGCACAATGATGGACTTGGACATGCTGGTGATTATGTGGATGATACTGGACAACATTCTTCTTTTGTATATAAGGTTGCATTGAGTCAGAATAGACTCAATGGCAGAGATCTATATCTATCTATCTATCTATCTATCTATCTATCTATCTATCTATCTATCTATGTGGCATAGCTTTCAGCATCACAACACACAAGCTACCACAGTAGGACAAACTGAAAGATTAGTGGTGGAAGCTATGCCACAACTATTTCAAACATCAGCAGGGTCATCCAGGGTGGAAGGGTTTCAGTGGACCTTCCAGACTGAGGCAAACCAGACAATATTCTTCTGAAAAAACTGTCAACTGAAAAGCTTAGGAATATCAGCATACCACTGTCTGATGTAGTGCCAGAATATGAGCTCCTCAGATTGGAAGGCACTCAACAATAACAACAACAAAACAAAGACTGAGGAAGAGCTGCCTTTTCAAAGCAGAGTTGCTCTTTTTGACATCAATGGAGCAAAAGCTTTCTGGATCTTCATTTGCTCAAATTGAGAAGAGCTGCAAACATGAATGATCTCTTTTAAATGGTAGAGTAAAGGCATCACTTTGAGAAATAAGGTGCGCCTGACCAGTCATGGCATTTTCTATCTCCTCATATATGTGGGAAAGCTGGACAATGAAAAAGGAAGATCTGAGGAGAATTGATGCATTTGGCTTGCAGTGTCAATGATGAATATTGAATATACCATGGACTGCCAGAAGAGAAAACAAATCTGTTTTGGAGGAAGTACCGCCAGAATACGCCTCAGAATTGAGGGTGGAGAGACTTTGCCTTATGTACTTTGGACATATTATCAGGAGGGACCAGTTACTGGAGAAGAACATCATGCATGGTAATGTAGATATTCAGCTCAATAAAGGAAGATCGCCACGAGATGGACTGGTGTAGTAGCTGCAACAATGGGCTTAAATAACAATTGTGAGGATGTTGAAAGACTAGGCAGTGCTTTGTTCTTTGTACATAGGGTCACTATGATTCAGAACAGACTTAGCTCCATCAAAATACTACCAAAGTATGCATTTGGTTTTTGACACTAGATAGATAATCTCTCCTTTTAAAACACTGTACCAGGAAGATCAAAAGTGACTGAAATAAATGATGAAGTAAAAGAGTCGAACTAAAAATATCAAAAGGCAGCTTGAGAAGACAAAGAAAAATATTTTAATAAAATGTGCAAAGACCTGGACTCAGAAAACCAAAAAATACACTCAGCATTTCTCCAGTTGAAAGAACTGAAGAAAAAATTCAAGACTTGAGTTGAACTATTGAAGGATTCTATGGGCAAAATATTAAATGTCAAGGAAGAATCAAAAGAAGATGAAAGGAGAAATAAAAACCTTATAATCCAGCAATTCCACTACTTGGTATCACCCACAAGAAATACAAGCAATAAAGATATATGCACACCAATGTTCATAGCAGAACTATTTCCAATAGCAAAAAGATGAGAACAGCCTAAGTGCCCTTCAACTGAAGAATGGATAAACTGTGTTACATTCAAACAATGGAATATTATGCTACCTTGAAGAATAACAAGAAGCTGCAAGCCACCGCATAACATGAATGAACCTTGAAGACATTATGTTGAATGAAATTAGTCATTCACAAAAGGAGAAATACTGCATAGGACCATTACTGTAAAAGACTAAGAAAAAGAACCTATACTAAAGAGGGGGGTGGGTGGGGATTCTTTGCTGGTTACCAGGATGTGGAGGGTGGGATAAGAGGAGGGACGTGAAGGTGGAGCACAGCATAGGGAACAGACACAGGATATTTTGGGTACTGGGGAAGGGGGGCAATACACAAGAAGTGGGAGGGGAATGGAAGAACAAGGAAGATGGGAAAACAATTAGGCAGGTTTGCATGGGCTAAGTGAGACAGAGATAAATAATGATGTATGTACAGCCTTGGAACAACAGGGCTCTGGGATACAGGGATTGAGACACGGTTGGAATGGGCAAAGGGTTGGGGGTGGGGTAGAATAATGTTAAGATGCTTGGCTGTCTTTTGAATCTTGGTTTCCCTTGCATACCATTATAAAATAGACACTTGAAGAGGAAAGAAAAAAATAGCCAGAAATATCACCATAGAAAGCTTGTAAGTCTGTCTTCTGCCTATAACTGATTGGAATACCTAAAGTGAGGCTACAACGTGCCCAGTGAAGGAGGCTTCCTGTGGAGCCTCTGCATTACATAAGACCATAGGTGTAATCCTGAACACCATCCAGAATCTCTGAGATGGGAAATTTCCACTGGAAAGGACAAGCAGACCAGCCTGGAGCGGCTAAAAGAACAGAAGATACTTCTTGAAAGAAAGACGGACAGGAAAAATACAAAACAATAATGGCAGTCCAAGTGACTACTACAAGAACAAGCAAGTTGCTCACCCGGAAGATATCAAGGCAAGTGGTTGGGTCCCCTCAGGGCAAACCCCCTTCCAAGACTGAGACTCAGTGGGAATACATGAGCAGACATGTACTCTGATTGGTGATCACATTCGTCACCAATAAAGGGAAGTGAGGGAAAAACAGCAATGAAGCTACGAGTTAAGCTCTACAATGTTCAATAGACTCCTGTGAACCCGAGTGGCGACCTGGTTCTCCAGCAGTGTGGCAAGACCTGGGACTCTTGGGCCCAGAGTCAATGACATAGCCACAGAGGACTAGAGTGGAGAGTGAAGCGTTCAGCTGGTAAGAAGAGAGAGCATATGCACAAGAACACCCACACTTGCAGATAATACCCACTTGACCTGGCTTCATTGACTAGATGATCAGAGCTCAACTAGAAGAAGAAAAAAGAGGAAAAAAACAGTAATCTGACACAATTTGATGAACTTGACCTACACCTATGGATGCAGTAGCTCAAAAGAGGGAACAAATCTTTTCAGCAAGGATCATTCCCACCCCCTCCATACACAGGGTAGACAGGGATGGGCAACTTGGACATTGACTACCCAAAATGTGGGGGCTACAAAGGCAAGAAGTGCTTACAAGCTTTCAAGAGGGAGCCTAGATGCAGAGGGCGTGGAGGAAGGTAGAATCTCCACTGAGTAGTATCCAATCTGCCTGATGAAAGGAGATGGGGATAGGTCTCTTGTGGTACAATAGTGAATAATTGTTATCAGGACTGACTTTTGGAAATGTAAACATTACAAAATGCAGACATTTTGTAGCAAAAGGAGGGGAGTGATTCACTTTGCAGTACAGGAGAGGAGTCCCTGGGACCATCAAGGGAGAAGAGCAGAGTGCAAGACCCTACCCGGAGATGGAGGCAGAGACAATGACATGGAGAGATGAAGCGGCTGGGACTCTAGACCCAGAGAGGGAGAGGGGTTGTGTGCTGACGACCAGGGGGCAGGCTTGTAGTGTATACCCTTTGGTTGGTTGATGATGCATGGAGGGGATTGTAACCATGGCAATGAAACAATATACGATAGGATGAATGTAAAACTAATGTTCTTCCGTGTAAACTATCACAGAATTCACAATAAAACATTAAAAAAAAAAAGATAAAAGGAATACACAGAGTCACTGTACCAAAAAGAATTGATCGATGTTCAATCTTTTCAAGAGGTAGCGTCTGATCAAGAACCAATGATATTGAAGGAAGATGTCCAAACTACACTGAAGGCATTGGCAAGAAACAATGCTCTAAGAATGAATGGAATACAAATGGAAATGTTTCAACAAACTGATGCAATACTAGAGGTACTCACTTTCTATGGCAAGAAATTTGGAAGACAGCTACCTGGTCAACCAATTGGAAGAGATTCATATTTGTGCCCACCAAAGAAAGGTGACTGAACAGAATGCAGAGATCATCAAACAATATCAATATCACATGCAAGTAAAATTTTGCTGCACATAATTCAAAAATGGTTGCAGCAGAACCTTCACAGGCAGCTGCCAGAAATACAAGCTGTATTTAGAAGAGGACATGGAATGAGGGATATCATGGCTGACATCAGATGGATCTTGGCTGAAAGTAGGAAATTCCAGAAAGATATTTATTTGTGTTTTATTAGTTACACAAAGGCTTTTGACTGTGTTGATCATGACAAGCTATGGACCACATTGCAGAGAATGAGTTGGAGCCCACAAAAAGTCCCATGTCTTTTTCAGCCTATGAAGTCACTAGCCATTCCATTTTACCAGTCCCATTGAGACTAAGGAATGTGACTGTCTTCCTTCCACACACAACTTATAATGTCCTTTTTTATTTTGTTTGTCTTTCTTTCAAAACTGACCTTGATACAGTCAGCCTAGAAAATGGAGGCTTGTTGCAAAGGATTTATTTGTTTCATTGTGAGTTTTGTCACAGATTTATAAGAGAGTTTTATATATTATGACTATTTATTCTGTGTCTTATATGTATTGCAATTGTTTTTCCTAGCTTTTAAACATTATTTATAATGTCTTTGACAATAATTGTGTACATACTTAATAGCTTCTCTCAGTCTATTTGAATGATGTAAGTACTAGAAGTGTGGCTGAAATGGGCTCATTAAAAGCATTAGTACACTAATTATGCCACTTAGAAATCCATAATTCCATTAAAAATCAAGAAGATGGAACAAAAATTGCTTGAAGATAAATATGCATCCATCTTCTTTATATTTCTTAATTCCTATAATAAATTAGCTATATACAAAAATTATCTTATGAAAACAAACACAATTTAAGTGGAGTTTTGTTTTTGTTTTTGTATTTTTCTTTCTACTTCCTGGGAATCAATTTAGGTTTAAGTACTTTTCCCTACTGTGATTTTGTTTCTACTGAAAGTTCATTAGGATCCCTGGTAGCGCAGTGGGTTAAGCTTTGGGCTGCTAACTGAAAGGTTGGTGGTTCAAATCCCATGGAGTACCATGAGAGAAAACTGGGGCTATCTGCTTCCATAAAGAATCTTAGGCTCAGAAACCTTGAGCTATAAAGTCTCTATGAGTTGAAATTGACTCGATGGCAGTGAATGTGGGAAAGTTCATTAGAAGTCAGCATTTCTGAAGAAACCAAAAACAGAAGGTGGGCTCAGATCATGGTGGTCTTTTCTCTGATCATTGGAAAAATAGCTGTTTGTACTTGAAAATCATATACTGCTAATAGAAGGATCATCAATTTAACAGGTCGACCTTGTATAGGGTTTCCGAGACTGTAAATATTTATGGGAGCAGAAAACCTCATCTTTCTCCTGCAGAACCACTGGTAGTTTTGAACTGCAACCGTGAGATTAGCAGGCCGACTCAACCACTACACTACCAGGACCTCTTCCTATTTGGGGTAACAAAACCATGATTTTAATGAGGAGACCAACCCATTGGAGACATTGTCCCAAATTGTCCTTTTGTGGCAACAATTTTGGGTCAAATATGAACATTATTCCACGGAAAGACTGGTGGGCACAAAGCACTGACCCTGTGGTTCACAGTCCAGTGCTTATCGTATGTACTTTCTTGTATTTGTTAGTTTTTTCAGCACTCCTTTAGCATTTCACAGCAGTCACTGTCTTCCATAATGGGTCCTCACAAAAGTGTGTCACACTCTTAGTTAAGATCAAGGCTGCCTACATATTTTGTGGTACCTGGTGCAACAGTCAAAACAAAACAATAATGGACTTGAAGCACTTAATGATGCAGATCAATATGAAAGGAAAATAAAAATCCTCACAACTGGTCAGTAAGTAACATCATGATAATGGAGAAAAGATTAAAATTTTCAAGAATTTTACTTTACTTGGGTCCACAATCAATGTCCATGGAAGTAGCAGTCAGGAACTAAAATGACTTATTGCATCAGGCAAATTTGCTGCAAAAGACCTCTGTAAAGTGTTATAAAGGAAAGGTGTCACTTAGAGGAATAAAATGTGTCAAACCGAAACCATAGTATTTTCAATCCTCTCATATGCATGTGAAAGCTGGACAGTGGATAAGATTATTATGGTGTTAGAAAAGACTGTGCCATGGACTGCCAGAAAAATGAATAAATCTATGTTGAAAGAAGTAAATCCAAAATGCTCCTTACATGGCGAGACTTTCTTTCATATACTTTGGGCATGTGATCAGGAAGGATTAGTCCCTGGAGAAGGATATCATGTCTGATAAAGTAGTCCCCAAACCAACTGCCACTAAATGGATTCTGACTTATAGCTATCCTATACAGGATTTCTAAGACTGTAAATCTTTTTCCTGTGGAGTGACTGGTGGGTTTGAAATGCCGACCTTGTGGTGTCACCAGGCCTCCAACGTAAAAAAGAGGAAGCTCCTCAGTGAGATGGATGGTCACAGTAGCTGCAACAATGGGCTCAAATACAGTGATCATTTTGAGGACGGCACAGGATCAGGCAGAGCTTTGTTCTGTTGTACACTGGGTTGCTCTGAATCAGAATTGGCTTGATAACACCTAACAAGGAGTAACCAACGATGCAAAAATTAAATGTAGGTCTCCTGTTCAAAAAGAAAGACAAAAGTTAAAACTACTTTGGTAAAATGAGCCTTTTACCACTGTTCTCTAGAAAAACAGCTTGAGAGATTTCCCCCCCCTAAATGCTGAGGTTTTTAAAATCCTTTGTCTTAGTTTTCTACTACAGAGGATTTGTTACTTTTGACCAGGATGATTGACAGACATTTCCTGGGCAAGTTGTAGACAACTTGACTTTTTGAATGTCCCTAGACTACAGCCTATGATTGGTATGCACTTTTCAGGGATTGGTCAATATATGCATGCAAATAAAGTGACAATGAACTATGGAAATGAGCGGACTATAGCCTACCATCCACCACTTACTTGCCAGTTTGTCATATTTTGGTCGTTTCTGATGGTGGTTGTGATATTGACAGCTATACCACCGGTATTTTAAAAACAGGTTTCAGAGGAACTTCCAGACTAAGACAGACTAGAAAGAAGGAGAGGAAGACCACTTCTGAATAGTTATTGTTGTTGTTGGTAGTGTGCTGTGGAGTTGGTTTCAACTCATAGAGACCCTGCATAGAGTTTCCAAGGCTGTAAATCTTTACGGGAGCAGAAAGCCACATCTCTCTCCTGCAGAACCGCTGGTAGTGTCCAACAGCTGACCTTGAGGTTAGCAGCCTGACTTGTAACCACTATGCTACCAGAGCTCTGAATGGTTAGACACTGAAAACCTAATTAATAGCATTAAACATTGTTAGATATTGTGCCAGAAGATGAGTCCCTCAGGTTGAAGGCACTCAAAATAGACTGGGGAAGAGCTGCCTCCTCAAAGTAGAGTTGACTGTCATGATGTGGATGGAACAAAGTTTTCAAGACCTTCATTTGCTGTTTACACAAAACTCAAAATAAGAAGAAAAAATCCAATAATAATCAGAGCATGGAATATACAGAGTATGAATCTAGGAAAACTGGAAGTTGTCAAAAATGAAATGGAATGCCAAAAGATCAATATCCCAGGCATTGGTGAGCTGAAATGGATAGGTATTGGTCATTTTGAATGGGACAATCATATGGTTTGCTGTTGCTGTTGTTTTTAAGTGACATTGAGTTGGTTTCAACTCATAACTACCCTGTATAATGTATCCAAGGAGCAGCTGGTGAGTTTGAAGTGCTTATCCTACAGCACCACACCAGGAAATCTGACATACTTAACCACATGCTTTAGTATGCCAGAAACAACAGAACAGGAATGGCATCACATTCATTGTCAAAAAGGGCATTTCAAGATCTATCTTAAGTGATGTCTGTGATAGGATAATATCCATATGCCTATAAAGAAAGTCATTTAATATTACAATTATTCAAGTTTGTGTTCCAACCATTAAAGCCAATGATGATGTAATTGAAGGATTCTACTGATACATCGTTAGGACGGACCAGTCACTGAAGAAGGATATCATGTTTGATAAGGTGGAGGGTCAGAGAAAAAGAGGAAGACCCAAAGTGAGATGGACTGGTAAAGTGGCAGCATAAATGGGCTCAAGCATGGCAACAATTGTGAAGTTGGCCCAAGACTGGACAGTGTTTCATTCCGTTATACATAGGGTTGCTACGAGTTGTTACTGACTCGATGGTGCCTAAACACAACAACAACAACTGATACATTTAAACGCTAAAGACCAAAGACCAGAAGAGTTGTGGAATGACATCAAGAACATCATATATAAAGAAAGCAAAAAGTCATTAAGAAGACAAGAAAGAAGGAAAAGATCAAAATGTATGTTAGATGAGATACTGAAACTTGCTCTCCAGCGTAGAGATGCTAAAGAAATGGAAGACATGAGGAGGTACAAGAACTGAACAGAAAATTTCAATGGTAAGTTCAAGAAGACAAAGTCAATTATTACAAGAAAATGTGCAAAGATCTGGAGTCAGAAAACCAAAAAGGAAGAACACACTCAGCATTTCTCAAGCTGGGGGAACTGAAGAAAAAATTCAAGCCTCGACTTTCATTATTGAAGGATTTTCTGGGCAAATTATTGAATGATGCAGAAAGCATCCAAAGAAGATGGAAGGTGGCGAACGGAAGGGAGTGATTGATTTTGCAGCCCAGGAGTAGAGGTCCCTGGGACCATCAAGTGAGAGAAGTGGAAAATGTGACCTTATCTAGACAGGCAGTGAAGCCAGGCATGGAGACGTGGACAGATGGAGTGGCTGGGGACATGGGATCCAGAAAGGGAGAGGAACTGTTTGCTGACAGCCTGTGGGGTGTATCCTTTGGATATCTGATGATGCATGGAGGGGATTGTAGTCATTGCAATGGAATTAAATACGATAGGATGAATGTGAAGCTCAAGTGGAGCTAGGCAAATAATGATGTATGTACAACCTTGGAACAACAGGGCCTTGTGATACAGGGAGTGAGACACGGTTGGAATGGGGAAAATACTGTTAAGATGCATGGCTGTCTTTTGACTCTTGGTTTTTCCTTGGCATACCACTATAAATTAGTCACTTGAGGGGGAGAGAAAAAAATAGCCAGAAATATCACCATAGAAAGCTTGTAAGTCCATCTTCTGCCTATAACTGATTGGGGTACCTAAAATGGGGCTACAATGTGCCCAGTGAAGGAGGCTTCCAGTGGAGCCTCTGCTTTACATAAAGCTGTAGGTGGAATCCTGAACACCATCCAGAATCTTCTGAGGTGGGAAATTTCGACTTGAGAGGACAAGCAGACCAGCCTGGAATGGCTAGAAGAACAGAAGATACTTCTTGAAAGAAAGACCTACAGAAAAAATACAAAACAATATAGGCAGACCAACTAATTACTACAAGAACAAGCAAGTTGCTCGCACAGGAGACATCAAGGCAAGTGGTTGGGTCCCCTCAGGGCAAACCGCCTTCTAAGCTAAGACTCAGTGGGAATACATGCTCTGATTGGTGACCACATTTGTCACCAATAAGGGGAAGTGAGAGAAAAACGGCAATGAAGCCACGAACTAAGCCTTACAACATTCAGTAGATGCCTGTGAACCCTGGTGGAGACCTGGTTGGTCAGCATTGTGGCAAGCCCTGGGGACTCTTGGACCCAGAGTCAATGTCCTAGCCACAGAGGACTAGAGTGGAGAGTGAAGTGTCCAGCTGATAAGAAGAGAGGGCATATGTATAAGCGCACCCACACTTACAGATAATACCCACTTGACCTGGCTTTAAAGACTGGATGATCAGAGCTCAACTAGAAGAAGAAAGAAGAGGA
>NW_006408633.1:6287701-6288253 GCF_000296735.1 Chrysochloris asiatica
GCCAAACTTTGTCTCTCATACTTTGGACATATTGTCAGGAGGGACCAATCACTGGAGAAGGATATCATGTTTGGTAAGGTGGAGGGTCAGAGAAAGAGAGGAAGACCCTTAGTGAGATGGATTGGCAAAGTGGCAGAATCAATGGGCTCAATCGTGGCAACAATTGTGAGGTTGGCTCAGGACCAGGTAGTGTTTTGTTTTGTTGTACATAGGGTTGCTATGAGATGGTACCTTTTTAAAACAACACATAATGGAATACACAGGAATCAAACTGATTATATTTGTGTGAAGAGACAATAGAAAAGCTCCTTATACTCTGACAGTGGAACAAACCATCAATTGGTTATATGTAAGTTCGGGCTGAAGCTGAAGAAAAATTTTAAAAGGGAACACATGAACAGACATGTAAGCTTGCTGGCGACCACATTGGTGAGACCTGGGGACATCTGAGTCTGTAGACAAGGACATAGCCACAGAGGGCTAGAGCTGAGTGTGAAGCATCCAGCTGATATGAAGTGAAGGGAGATGCACAAGAATGTCCAAACTTGCAGA
>NW_006408633.1:6291026-6301447 GCF_000296735.1 Chrysochloris asiatica
TGGGACATACTAAAAATTAAAAACTTATGTGCATCAAAAGACTTCACCAGAAGAGTAAAAAGGGAACCCACAGAATGGGAAAAAATCTTTTGCAACTACACATCAGACAAGGAATTCATTTCTAAAATATATAGGAAACTATAACACCTCTACAGGAAAAAGACAAATAACCCAATTAAAAAATGGGCACAGGACATGAACAGACACTTCACCAAGGAGAGGATCTGGGTAGCCAACAAATATATGAAGAAATGGTCACGATCACTAGCCATTGTTGTTGTTGTTGTTAGGTGCCATCGAGTCAGTACTGACCCATAGCGACCTTATACACAGAACAAAACACTACCCGATCCTGGGCCAACCTCACTACTGTTGCCACACTTGAGTCTATCAATGCTGCCACTTGGCTAATCCAGCTCGTTGGGGGTCTTCCTCTTTTTTCTGATATCCTTCTCCAGTGACTGGTCCCTCCTGACAATATGTCCAAAGTATGAGGGATGAAGTTTGGCCATCTTTGCCTCTAAGGAGCACTCTGGCTGCACTTCTTCAAAAATGGATCTATTGGTTCTTTTGGCAGCCTGTGGCACTTTCAATATTCTCCTCCAACACCATAACTCAAAGGCATCAATTCTTCTACAGTCTTCCTTATTCACTGTCCAGCTTTCGCATGCATATGAGGTTATTGAAAATATCATGGCTTGGGTCAGGCGCACCTTAGTCCTCAAGCTGATATCTTTGCTCTTCATTAGAGAGATGCAAATCAAAACAACAATAAGCTATCATCTCACCCCAGCAATAACAGCAAAGATAAAAAAAAAAACAGAGGACAATAAATGATGGCGAGGATGTAGAGAGACTGGAATGACTTGCATTGCTGTTGGCATTGCAAAATGGTCCAACCACTCTGGAAAGCAATATGGTGCTTCCTCAGAAGGTTGAAAATAGAGAAACCTTATGTTCCAGCAATTCCTCTACTTGGTATCACCCACAAGAAATATGAGCGGTAACACGAGTAGATATATGCACACTAATGTTCATAGCAGCACTATTTACAATAGCAAAAAGATGGAGACTGCCTAAGTGCCCATCAGTTGTAGAATGGATAAACACTTTGGTACATACACACAATGGAATATTATGCTACCTTGAAGAACAACAAGGCAGCTTTAAGGCACCACATAAGCATGGATGAATCCTTGATGACATTATGTTGAATGAAATTAGTCAGTCACAAAAGGAGAAATACTGCATAGGACCACTATTGTAAAATACCTAGAAAAAGAACCCATACTGAAAAGGGAAGGAGGGTGGGTTCTTTGCTGAGGGCTGGGTTGAGGGGAGTGAGGGGAAGGTGGAGCACAGGGTAGGGAATAGACACAGGATAGTTTGGGTGCTGGGGAGGAGAGCAATAAATAAGAAGGGGGAGGGGAATGGAAGTACAAGGTGGATGGGAGAATAGTTAGGCAGGTTTGGATGGGCTAAGTGGGGCAGAGATAAATAATGATGTATGCACAACCTTGGAACAACAAGGCTCTGGGATACAGGGACTGAGGCATGGTTTGAATGGGTAAAAGGGTGGAAATATTGTTAAGATGCTTGGATGTCTTTTGAATCTTGGTTTCCCTTACATACTATTATAAAATAGACATTTGAAGGGGAGAGAAAGAAATAGCCAGAAATATCACCATAGAAAGCTTTTAAGTCCATATTCTGCCTATAAGTGACTGGAATAATAAAATGGGACTACAATGTGCCCAGTGAAGGAGGCTTCCTGCAGGGCCTCTGCATTGCATAAGGCCATAGGTGGAATCCTGAACCTCACCCAGAATCTCCTGAGAGGGTTAATTTCCACTTGAAAGGCCAAGCAGACCAGCCTGGACAGGCTACAGGAACATAGGATACTTCTTGAAAGAAAGACCGATGGAAAAATACAAAACAATAATGGCAAAACAATAACTGACTACTACAAGAACAAGGAGCTCTGGTAGCATAGTGGTTGCAAATCGGGCTGTGAACCGCAAGGTCAGCAGTTCGAAACTACCAGCGGTTCCGCGGGAGAAAGATGAGGCGTTCTGCTCCCGTAAAGATTTACAGCCTCGGAAACCCTGTGCAGGGTCGCTATGAGTCGGAACCGACTCCACGGCACTCAACAACAACAACAACAACAAGAAGCAAGTTGCTCACCCAGTAGACATCAAGGCAAGTGGTTGGGTCCCTTCAAGGGGAATATATGAGCAGACTTGCACTCTGACTGTTGACCACGTTGGTCACCGATGAGGGGAATTGAGGGAAAAACAATGAAGCTGCGAGCTAAGCCATACCGTGTTCAATAGACTCCTCTGAACATGGGTGGAGACCTGGTTGGCCAGCAGTGTGGCAAGACCTGGGGACTCCTGGGCCCAGAGTCAGTGACATAGCCACAGAGGACTTAAGTGGAGAGTGAAGCATCTAGCTGATAAGAAGTGAGGGCATATACACAAGAATACCCACACTTGTAGACGATACCCACTTGACCTGGCTTCATTTGCTGGACTAGCAGAAACAGCTAGAAGAAAGAAGAGGAAAAAAGGAGTCATCTGATAGAATTTGATGAACTTGACCTACACCTATGGATTCAGTAGCTCAAATCAGGGAACAAATCTTTACAGCAAGGATCATTTCCACCCCCACGATACACATAGTAGACAGGGATGGGCAACTTGGACATTGGCTACCCAAAATAGGGGGCTACAAAGGTAAGAAGTGACTGGCTTTCAAGCTTTCAAGAGGGAGCCTAGATCCAGAGGGTGCAAAGGAAGGTAGAATCTCCACTGAGTAGTAGCCAATCTATCTGGGTGGGGCTGATGAAAGGAGATAGGGATAGCACTCATGTGGCACAATAGTGAATAATTGCTCTCAGGAGTGACTGTGAGGTTTGGAAATGTAAAGGTAGACATCTTGTAGCCAAAGGAGGGGAGTGGTTGACTTTGCAGTGCAGGAACGGAGGTCCCTGGGACCATCAAGGGAGAAAAGTGGAGTTCAGGACCCTATCCACAGAAACAATGATGTCAGAGATGGAGGAAGAGATGATGACATGGAGAGAGGGAGTGGGGCTGTGTGCTGATGATGGAGGGGCAGGCTTGCAGAGTATATCCTTTGGTTGGTTGATGATGCATGGAGGGAACTGTAACCATGGCAATTAAAGGATAGGGTGAATGTAAAGCTAATGTTCTCCCATGTAAACTATCACACAAATCACAATAAAACATTAAAAAAAAAAAAGACAGGAAAGTAAGAAAAGATCAAAATACATGTCAGAAGAGATCTTGAAACTTACTTTTGAGAACAGCGAAGCCTAATTGACTGGAATAAATGAGGAAATGAGGCTGAACAGAAAATTTCAAAGGGCAGCCCAAGAAGACAAACTCAATTATTACAATGAAATGTAGAAACTCCTGGAATTAGAAACACACAGTTATTGTACCAAAAAGAACTGGTGGATGTTCAACCACTTCAAGAGGTACCATAAAATCAAGAAATAACGGCATTGAAATAAGAAGTCCAAGCACACTTAAGGCATTGGCAAAAACCAACACTGCAGGAATTGATAGAATACAAACTAAAATATTTAAGAAAAACTGATGCAGCAATGGAGGCACTCACTTGTCTGTGGCCAAGAAATTTGGAAGACTGTTACCTGACCAACTGGCTGGAAGAGATTCATATCTGTGCCCATTCCAAAGAAAGGTGATCCAATGGAATGTGGAATTCATTGAATGATATCATGAATATCACATTTAAATATTTTTTTTTCTGAATATATTTTTAAATGGCTGTAGCAGTACATCAACAGGGAGCTGCCAGAAATTCCATCTGGATTCAGAAGAGGACATGGAACAAGGATATCATTACTGATATCAGATGGTGCTTGGCTGAAAACAGAGAATACTAGAAAGATGTTTACTTGTGCTTTGTTGACTATGCAAAGGCATTTGACTGTGTGGATCATAACAAACTATTGATAATATTGCGAATATTGGGAATTCCAGAATACTTCATTGTGCTTATGAGGAAACTGTACAAAGATTAAGTGGCAGTCATTCTAATAGAGCAGGAGATACTGAATGTTTAAAATCAGCAAAGTTGTGCACCAGGGTTGTATCCCTTCACCATACTTATTCAATCTGTATGCTGATCAAATAATCTGAGAAGCTAGATCATATAAAGAAAAATACAGCAGCAGCAGTCAAGAAATCAAATAATGTATTACATTAGGCAAATCTGCTGCAAAAAGACCTCTTTAAAGTGTTCAAGAGCAAATATATCAGTTTGAGAACTAAGGTGCACCTTACCCAAGCCGTGGTATTTTCAGTGGCTTCATAGGCTTGTGAAAATTGGACAGAGGATAAAGTAGACTGTAGAAGAATCGATGTATTTGAGTTATGGTGGTGGAGAAGAATTTTCAAAGTACCATGGACTGCCAGAAGAACAAACAAATCTGTGTTGGACGAAGTACAGCCAGAATGCTCCTTAGAAGTGAGTATGGCGAGATTCCGTCTCTCATTTTGGACACGCTTCCGCGGGAGAAAGATCAGGCTTTCTACTCCCGTAAAGACTTACACCCTCGGAAACCCTGTACAGGGTCGCTATGGGTCGGAACCGACTCAACGGCACTTAACAACAACAACAAATCAGGAGGGATCAGTCCCTGGAGAAGGATATCATGACTGATCAAGTGGAGGGTCAATAAAAAAGAGGAAGACTCCAATGAGATGGCAGCAACAATGGGCTCAAACATAACAATACTCATGAGGATGGCCCAGGACCAGGCAGTGTTTTGTTCTGTTGTGAATAGAGTTGCTATGAGTTGGGACTAACTGCATGGATCTACCCACAACACAGCCTACTGATGAAATAAAAGAAAACACAGACAAAACATTGGAGGACACTACAGAAAAAACTGAAAAACTTGAAACTATACCAAAACAGCAAAAATAAATCCAGAAGATTAATGCAAGACTGAAAATATGGAACCAGAGATATCAGTTTGCCCCAGAAATAACCACCAAGTAAAAAGAGGTAATAATGTACTTAGAAAACTTGCAAATGAAGAGGAAATCAAGTAAAAAAGAAAAGAAAAAATAAAGCTAACCGTAACCTTAAAACTAGATCAATTCCTACTCCTAGCCCAACCTTTACTCCAACACTAACTCTAGTTTTAACCATAACTCTGACACTTCACAAAGTCCAAGGCCTATCCTAGACCTAGCTATTGTTCTAACCTTACCTCATTACTTCTTTCCACCTGCCCCAAAAGGAAATAAAAATTCAGTCATTGTAATGAAGCATCATCCAGTTCTTCTATCTGCTGGCAAAGGAGGCAATTTTTCATGGAGTCAATTCATCATACATTCTATAATCTCCTATTCTTGACTCTCCTTCCTCTGTTGTTCCATGTGCATAAAGACCAATTGTTGTGCCTTGAATGGCAGCTTGCAAGCAAGTCTAGTTGTGCAACAAACTAGAAGATTGAACAGAAGCACTAAACGCATTATTAAGTTAATTAACTGGGTTGGCCCATTATATCATGGCCACTAAAGCAGCTTTCCACCACCCGTCTGTCAGTTTGTTGTACTGTGGTGCCTTGTGAGTTGCTGTGATTCTGAAAGCTATGCCACTAGTATTTTAAATACCACCAGGGTCACCCATGGTGGACAGATTACAGATGAGCTGCCAGACAAAGACAGACTAAGAAGAAGGAGTAACGAACTACTTCCGAATATTTAGTCACGAAAACCTTATGAATAGCAGAGAAACATTGCCAGATATACTGCCAGAAAATGAGCCCCTCAGGTTGGAAGGCACTCAAAATGAGACTGGGGAAGAGCTGCCTCCTCAAAGTAGAGTTGAGTGTGATAACACAAATGGAGTAAAGCCCATGGGACCTTCATTTGCTGATGGGGCACAACTCATAATGAAGAGAAACAACTGCAAACATCCATTAATAATCGGAACATGGAATGTACGAAGTATGAATCTAGGAAAATTAGAAATTGTCAAAAATGAAATGGAACGCATAAACATTGATATCTTAGGCATTAGTGAGCTGAAATGGACTAGTATTGGCCATTTTGAATCTAACAACCACATGGTTAACTATGTCGGAAATGACAAATTGAAGAGGAATGGTGTTACATTCATTGTCAAAAAGAACATAGCCAGATCAGTCATGAAGTACAACGCTGTCTGTGATAGGATAATACCCATGCGCCTACAGAAAAGACCAGTTAATATCACTATTATTCAAATTTATGCACCAACCACTAAAGCCAGTGAGAATGAAGTAGAAGAATTCTACCAACTTCTACAATCTGAAATTGATCAAACATGCAATCAAGATGTATTGATCATTAGTGGTGATTGGAATGAAAGGGTTGGGAACAAAGAGGAAGGATCATTAGTTGGAAAATATGGCCTTGGTGATAGAAATGCTGCTGGAGATCGCATGCTAGAATTCTGCAAAAATCAATGATTTCTTCACTTCAAATACCTTCTTTAGACAGCATAAGAGACAACTCTACACATGGACCCACCAGATGGAATACATAGAAATCAAATTGACTACATCTACGGAAAGAGACAATGGACAAGCTCCATATCAGCAGCCAAAACAAGGCCAGGGGCAGATTGTTTGACAGATCATCAGTTGCTCATATCCAAATTAATATGGTAGCTGAATAAAATGAAAATAAGTCCACGAGAGCCAAAATATGACATTGAATATATCCCACCTGAATTTAGAGATTTGATATATTAAACACTAAAGACCAGAAGAGTTGTGGGATGACATCAAGAACATCATATATAAAGAAAGCAAAAAGTCATTCAGAAGACAAGAAAGAAGGAAAAGATCAAAATGGATGTCAGAAGAGACACTGAAACTTCTCTCCAGTGTAGAGATGCTAAAGCAAATGGAAGAAATGAGGAGGTCCAAGAGCTGAATAGAAAATTTCAAAGATCAGCTTGAGAAGATAAAGACAAATATTATAACAAAATGTGCAAAGATCTGGAATCAGAAAACCAAAAAGGAAGAACACACTCAACATTTCTCAAGCTTGGGGAACCGAAGGAAAATGCCAAGCCTCAACTTTCGTTACTGAAGGATTCTCTGGGCAAATTATTGAATGATGTAGAAAGCATCAAAAGAAGATGGAAAGAATGTACAGAGTTACTATACCAAAAGGAAATGGTTGATGTTCAACCGTTTCAAGAGGTAGCACATGATCAAGAGCCAATGATACTGAAAGAGGAAGTCCAAGGTGCATTGAAAAATTAGCAAAGAACAAGGTACCAGAAATTGGTGGAATAAAAATTGAAATCTTTGAAGAAAGTGAGGCGGCACAGGAGGCACTCACTTATCTATGCCAAGAAATTTGGAAACCAAGTATCTTGCCAATTGGAAGAGATCCGTATTTGTGCCCATTCCAAAAAGACATGGCTCAATGGGATGCGGAAATCATCAGACAATACCTTTGCTATCCCATGCGAGTAAAGTTTTACTAAAGGTAATACAGAAATGGCTCCAAGCATACATTGACAGAAAACCTCCAGAGGTTCAAGCTGGATTCAGAAGAGGCCATGGACTGAGGGATATCATTGCTGATGTCCGATGGATATTGACTGAAAGCAGAGAACACCAGGAAGATGTTTACCTGTGCTTTATTGATTGTGTAGATCATGACAAGCTACAGACAACGTTGCGAAGTATGAGTATTCCAGAACACATAATTGTGCTCATGAGGAATCTGTACATGGACCAAGAGGCAGTTGTTTGAACAGAACATGGGAATAGTGAATGATTTAAAATGAAGAAAGGTGTGCAAAAAGGTTGTATTCTTTCACCATATTCAACTTGTATGCTGAGCAAATAATCCGAGAATATGGGTTATATGAAGAAAACGTGGCATCAGGATTGGAGGAAGACTCATTAACAACCTGCCATATGCAGATGATACAGCCTTGCTTGCTGAAAGCAAAGAGGACTTAAAAATACTTACTGATGAAGATCAAAGAGCATAGCCTTTGGTATGGATTGCATCTCATTGTAAAGAAAACAAAAATCCTCACCACGGGACCAATAAACAACATTCTTATCAAAAGATTGAAGTCGTCAAGGACTTTATTCTTTTTGGATCTATTATCAACACTCATGGAAACAGCAGTCAAGAAATCAAACAACGTATTGCATTAGGCAAATCTGTTGCACAAGACCTTTCTAAAGTGTTGAAGAGCAAAGATGTCAGCTTGAAGACTAAGGTGCGCCTGACCAAAGCCATGGTATTTTCAATAACCTCATATGCATGAGAAAGCTGGACAGTGAATAAGGAAGACCATAGATGCCTTTGAGTTCCGGTGTTGGAGGAGAATATTGAAAGTGCCTTGGCTGCCAAAAGAACCAAACAGATCTGTGTTGGAAGAAGTGCAGCCAGAGTGCTCCTTGGAGGCCAGGATGGACAAACTTCATCTCTCATACTTTGGACATATTGTCTGGAGGGACCAGTTGCTAAAGAAGGATATCATGTTTGGTTGGGTGGAGGGTCAGAGAAAAAGAGGAAGATCCCCAGTGAGATGGATTGGCCAAGCGGCAGCATCAATGGGCTCAAGCGTGGCAACAATAGTGAGGTTGGCCCAGGATCGGGCAGTGTTTTGTTCTGCTGTGCATAAGGTCGCTATGAGTCGGTACCAACTCAATGGCACCTAACAACAACAATGAAAGAAGCTCTGGTCGTGTAGTGGTTACGATTCAGGCTGCTAACCTCAAGGCCAGCAGTTTGAACCTACCAACTGTTCTCGGAGAGAATGATGAGGCTTTCTGCTCCTGTAAAGACTAACAGCCTCGGAAAACCTGTATAGGGTTGCTATGGGTCAGAACCTACTCCACGACACATCACCTCCACCTGCCATCCTATCTCCAAACCAAAGAACCAAATTCCATGTGTTATTTAGTTGTATTTAAGTACCCTCAGAAGCTATTCCTTTTTGTGTGCTTGATCATTGTTGTAAAGAGATCTGTTACATAGCTTTTACCAATTCAAATTTTTACTGATGTACAACTTATTGACAATTGCAGTAATTGGCTGTGCAACCACATCCTTAATTTTTCCATCACCCTTAACTTCCCTCATACCCTTGTTGTTGTTGTTGTTGTTAAGTGCCATTGAGTCGGTTCCAACCCATAGTGACCCTGGATAGGGCTTCTGAGGAGCACCTGGCCTTGGTAACACCTAATACATTCTGATCTCTATTAAAAACAAAACAAAAGAAAAACCAAACAGCCTATACTGAAGTAGTGTAGGTCCAAATCCCATTTCAGTGATGTCTTCACCTTCTAAAAGACAACAGACTTATAAACAGAGAAAGAACGGCTTTATGAGTAGGAAGACCGAGAGCTGCAGGCCTGGCAGGATCGCTGGCAGTCACCCAAAGGAGGTGACAGCTTGGAACGGTCTGTCTCTCAGAACCCTCAGGATTCAACACAACTGATACCTTGTCCTATGTACTGTACTGTGTGGTGCTGTAGGGTAAGTGCTGGACTGCTAACCATAAAGTCAGCAGTTCAAACTCACAAGCTGCTCCTTAGAACCCCTCTGGTTACTATTGAGTCACAAATGATTGGATTTGTCCTAGTACTGTACTGAAGTCAGTTTGAATCACAAGGTCGGTGGTTCAAGCTCACCAGCTGCTCCTTGGAAAGAAACCCTATACAGAGTTTCTGTGGGTCCGAACCGACTTGACAGCACTTAACAATAACAATATAAAAAGGTGCTTCAAAGAGGCCATGGAAAAATGGAGTGAAAAGATAAGGAATTTTTCCATTAACTTTTTGAAGCCCCCTCATATGTGTTGGAATCCTGACATCTACACCTGTGAATGTAATTCCATTTGGGAATAGGATTTTGTTTGTTATGGACTCACTCTAAGTTGGAACTGAATTGACATACTGGTTTTGGTTCAAGGAGTTGAGAGAAGACTTATAAAAGGTAAAGGACAATGAAAATGTGATGAGACCAGTAGACTGGAGGTTCCAGTTGTGTAGCAATGGTGTTGGGGCAATGCCTGACTCCCTCCGACTTCACAAGGGGGAGAGAGAACCAAACTCAACATCAGCCCAAGGTTGATTGCTATGACATGGAGGTCACACATGCCTCCAGCCTGCAACCTACTTTACTCGATTCCGACACAACCATCTGTTAACACCACAGCTCTTTACTTCTCTGCTGGGATCCATAGTTCACTACAATGGCCTCACAGAACTCACAGACAACACTCAGAATGCTGGGGTTTATTAGGGAAGTTATCAGGGTACAGTTCAGGATCAGAAATGTTCAGGATACAGTTCTTTGGTCAGGACGGCCACTTCCCAGTGGTACCCACAGTCATGC
>NW_006408633.1:6302222-6316785 GCF_000296735.1 Chrysochloris asiatica
CCAAAGTATGAGAGACGAAGCTTAGCCATCCTGGCCTCCAAGGAGCGCTCTGGCTGCACTTCTTCCAAAACAGATCTGTTGGTTCTTTTGGCAGTCCATGGCACTTTTAGTATTCTCTTCCAACACAATTTTTTTTTTTTAATCTTTTTTTTTTCTTCTATGAATTCTAATTTGGTCTAGTATGTCTTCAGATTCTGTTCACTCATTGAGAGACGAGGCTGTAGCAGTTAAGAAATCAAATGATGCATTACATTAGACAAATCTGTTGCATGACACCTCTTTAAAGTGTTCAAGAGCAAAGATGTCAGTTTGAGGACTAAGGTGTACCTGACCCAAGCCTTAGTATTTTCAATAGCCTCATACGCATGTGAAAGTTGAACAATAAATAAGGAAGACCATAGAAGAACGGATGCATTTATGGAGTTGGAGAAGAATATTGAAAGTACCGTGGACTGCCAGAAGAACAAGCAAATATGTCTTGGAAGATTGCAACCAGAGTGCTCTTTAGAAGCGAGGATGGTGAGATTTCATCTCTCACACCGTGGGCATGTTATCAGGAGGGATCAGTTCTTGGAGGATATTCTGCTTAATAAAATGGAGGTTCAGCCAAAAAGAGAAAGACCCCCAGTGAGACGGATTGACACAGTGGCAACACAATGGGCTCAAGAGTTAACAACCGTGAGGATGGCGCAGGACCAGGCAGTGTTGCATTCTGCTGTTCGTACGGTTGTAGGAGTTGGAGCTGACTTGAAAGCACCTAATAACAACTAAGGAGTCCTGGTGGGGCGCTGCAGATTAGCGGCTGGACTGCAAAGTCGGTTTGAATGGCATGGTCAGCGATTCGAGCTCACTAGTCACTCCTCAGAAACCCTATACAGGATCACAGTGAGTCGGAACCTATTCCATGGCACTTAACAACAACAACTCAGTCATTCGGTAGAATAACCAAATCAAGCAATTCACTGCATTGCATGCTGAAAGATTCTTGGAATTGGAGAACTAGAACAATAAGCTGGAAAGACAGGAGTGTGTAATCAGGAAGAAAAACATTACTTCTGTTTCGAGCCTGCATTCTAGCATCTGAACAGACATTCTGTTGTTTTTAAGATGACTCCCTTTTTGGTTTGCGTGAGGACAAGTGATTTGCACAAAGTGTTTACTTTTCCCTTTGCCAAATTTATTCTTCTGGTCTCTCAATGAGTGAACAGAATCTGAAGACATGCAGTCAGTAAGGTGTCTGTGGAAGGTTTTGCAATTTCTATAAAGCACTAAGAACATCAGCCCTTTGCCAATTGCATTTTTGTGCAAAGGCACATGCTGTGTCCCCATGGAATTGCATTATGTATTGAATTAAGTGTCCCACAAGTAAAAGTCCTTGGAGGCCAAGATGGCCAAACTTCGTCTCTCATACTTCGGACATGTGATAGTTTACATGGGAGAACATTAGTTTTTACATTCATCCTATCATATATCGTTTCTTTGCCATGGTTACCATCCCCTCCATGCATCATCAACCAACCAAAGGGTAAACACTACAAGCCTGCCCCCTGGTCGTCAGCACACAACCCCTCTCCCTCTCTGTGTTTAAAGTCTCCAACTGCTCCATCTCTCCACGTCATTGTCTCTGCCTCCATCTCAGGCATCACTGCTTCTCTGGGTAGGGTCCTGCTCTCTGCTCTTCTCCCTTGATGGTCCCAGGGACCTCTGCTCCTAGACTGCAAAGTTAATCACTCCCCTCCTTGTGCTACAAAATGTCTACCTTTACATTTCCAACCCTCACAATCAGTCCTGATAACAATTATTCACTATTGCATCACAAGAGACCTATCCACATTTCCTTTAATCAGCCCCACCTAGACAGATTAGATACTACTCAGTAGAGATTCTACCTTCCTCCATACTCTCTGGATCTAGGTTCCCCCTTGAAAGCTTGTAAACCAGTCACTGCTTGCCTTTGTAGCTCCCCCATTTTGGGTATCCAATGTCCAAGACAGTCCATCCCTGTCTACTCTGTGCTGCCTCACTTTCTTGAAAGATTTCAATTTTTATTCCAACAATTCCTGGCGCCTTCTTTTTTTTTTTTGCCAATTCCTTCAATGCACGTTGGGCTTCTTTGCATCTCCTTCAGTATCGTTTGCTCTTGATCATATGCTACCTCTTGAAATGATTACCATTAACCATTTCCTTTTGGTACAGTGACAGTGTATTCCTTCCATCTTCTCTTGATGCATTCTGCATCATTCAATAAGCCCAGAGAATCTTTCAGTAACAAAAGTTGAGGCTTGAATTTTTTCTTCAGTTCCCCCAGCTTGAGAAATGCTGAGTGTGTTCTTCCTTTTTGGTTTTCTGATTCTAGATCTTTGCACATTTTGTTGTAATATTTGGCTTTATCTTCTCGAACTGTTTTTGAAATTTTCTATTCAGCTCTTGTACCTTCTCATTTGGAAGAGATCTGTATTTAAGCCCATTCCAAAGAGAGGTGACCCAATGGAATGCAGAAATCATCAGACAATCTCTTTGATATCTCATGCAAGTAAAGTTTTACTAAAGGTAATAAATACAGAAATGGCTGCAAGCATACATTGACAGAGAACTTCCAGAGGTTCAAGCCAGATTCAGAAGAGGCCATGGAATGAGGGATATGATATCATTGCTGATGTCTGATGCATCTTGGCTGAAAGCAGAGAATATCAGAAAGATGTTTACCTGTGCTTTACTGACAACACAAAGACTTTTGATTGTGTGGATCATGACAAGCTATGGACAACATTGCAAAAAACATGAGTTTTCCAGAACACTTAATTGTGCTCATGAGGAATCTGTACCCAGACAAAGAGGCAGTTATTCGAACAGAACATGGAAACACGGAATGGTTTAAAATGAAGAAAGGTGTGCAACAAGGTTGTATTCTTTCACCATACTTACTCAACCTGTATGCTGAGCAAATAATCTGAGAAACTGGGTTATATGAAGAAAAATGTGGCATCAGGATTGGCGGAAGACTCATTAACAACCTGTGATATGCAGATGATACAACAAATGATACACTCTTGCTTGCTGAAAGTGGAGGACTTAAAATATTTACTGATGAATATCAAAGAGCACAGCCTTTGGTATGGATTGCATCTCATTGTAAAGAAAACAAAATTTATCACCACTGAACCAATAAACAACATTCTTACCAACAACAGTCTTATCAAAAGATCAAAATTGTCAAGGACTTCATTCTTCTTGGATCAACTATCAACACTCATGGAAGCAGCAGTCAAGAAATCAAATGACGTATTGCATTAGGCAAATCTGCTGCACAAGACCTTTTTAAAGTGTTGAAGAGTAAATATGTCAGCTTGAGGACTAAGGTGCGCCTGACCCAAGCCATGGTATTTTCAATAACCTCATATGCATGCAAAAGCTGGACAATGAACAAGGAAGACCATAGAAGAATTGATGCCTTTGAGTTGTGGTGTTGGAGGAGAATACTGAACGTGCCGTGGGCTGCCCATAGAACCAACAGATCTGTTTAAAGAAGTGCAGCCAGAGTGCTCCTTGGAGGCCAAGATGGCCAAACTTCGTCTCTCATACTTCAGACATATTTTCAGGAGGGACCAGTTGCTGGAGAAGCATATCATGTTTGGTAAGGTGAAGGGTCAGAGACAAAGAGGAAGACTCCCAACAAGATAGAATGGCCAAATGGCAGCATTGATGGACTCAAGCATGGCAACGGTAGTGAGGTTGGCCCAGGATCAGGCAGTGTTTTGTTCTGCTGTGCATAAGGTTGCTGAGTCCATACTGACTCGATGGCACCTAACAACAACATAAAAGACTTGAATTTAGGTTTTTTTCTCCCTTAGGACAGAGGCATGGGACACATTCTCCCTCAGATCTCTTAGTAGGAAATCAATGCTGTGGGCATCTTGAATTCAGACTTGTAGCACCCAGAACTGTGAGCAGTCAGTTTCTGTTCCTGTTAGCTACCCAGTTTGTGGGGCATTGTTATGGCAGCCTTAGGGCACAGCTGTTTCCTAGAGTAGTGCCTTTTCCAGTTCTTGGAAGGATTCTGGGAAAGCCAGTGTTTGGTGCAGAAGATAGCACATGGGTTATAGGATTTGACCCCGAGGGTTGGAGGAAGGAGGGAGGAGGGAGGAGGGAGGAGGGAAACATATCCTTGTCAGGAAATCCTTTGTGGACACACATTCTCTAAATACTTCCAGTGTTCAATTTTTTCCAGAGTAGCATTTTCTCAATTATCTGCAGAGTAGCTCTTTAATACCATTTTCATTTGAATACTTGGATTTTTCCTCCCTGCCTCCAAATAATACATGGCTTTCTACAGATCATTGCTACTTCAGGGAAATGGCCCTAAGACAGTCACATACAGGCCATTATATTGTTTATGGGGCATGGCCACCTCCACTGTTCCTTGTCTACTTATTAAAAAATCTTTTAAGGTCAAACAAATATAAGGCATTTAAAGAAAACACCGTTGAATGATTTGTCTGATAAGCAATGTGAAAGAGTAGACTAAAATTGGCTAGAGAGGAGATAGGAGGAAAAAAAAAATGACTTGCAGATTCATGATTTTAAGGTCTCCTTTAATATATCAGTTCATTTTGAGCATGTTATTTATCAATAGTTCTTTAGTTTTTAGATACTTTAAATTATGCAAACATTTACAATCATTCTTAAAGTAAATATTAAACTGCATACAAAGATATCTGCAAAGGCCTTTTGGGGGTGGGTGGGGCACGTGAGGTGGTTGGGGTGGGTGTGTAGGAGGTAGGAATTCTAGCAACAACCACTAATTGATTTAAAAACCTAATACAGAACACAGCTTTGTGGACATAAAACAGTCTATGGCCACTGTAAGCCAAGTGTTAGTATATAGAATGCGCTCACAGTTTGAAACCAACAAAAAGTCTTTTCAGTACATTTATACAATCAGTAGTTAATTCAGGGAATACTATTATGAGGTAGTTCAGTAGCAATTCTTCTAGCTTAATGGTAACAGAGAATGAAAGATTAAGGCTATTCAACTATACCAATACACCTATCAAAATCTCTACCCACAAACTATGTCTGGATTATCCAAGTGAGGAATTTGCAAACTCTCTCGGGAGCTCTCCTTTAGGTACATGGAGTACTTACTTTCACTAATACAGGAGACAGCGCTCATTCCGAGATTGCAAACACAACACAGGTCTCAATCATTCTCTACTGGTTTACCACTTTGTTCCCAACCCCTCTGATGATATTACTACCTCCCCCCCTTTGATCTTCACCTACAAATGTTTGGGCCAGGAAGGGGTAGGGAAAGTAAAAGAAAGGCCAGAGTGTGGGCAAGAGTAAAAGCAGCACCTGATGCGGTTTTTCATGGGGGGGGGGGCACTCATTATCTGATTTAAAAATGTATCAGCTGAATCTTTAGCCTAACCTATGAATAAAATCGCATGCTGAAACAAAACACAATCCCCCACCCCAATAATTTGGTATTAATAAATAATTCATGCTATTTGTGTGAAAATTAAGGCTGAAATGCAATACGGTCCACATGTCTCTGCTGATCCTGAAGACGGTGAATCCTCAGTATTTCATTTACTTGAGCAGACTGAGCAAAAGACTGATTTTAATTATTCTTGGCAGGCATAATGTTAGAGCAGAATATGTAATAACTTTAGGATGTGCTGTGACATTCACATGAAACCTGTGAGCCCAAACTTGGTAGACTGCTGGGATTTTCCGGGTTTCGCAGGGTTTCTGCCTTTGACAGGGTGCAGTCACTTTTCTATTGCTCTCCATTTAGTGAAAATATCTGAGTTTTCCTTCTCTGACAGGATTACACCTTACATAGCTCCTACTGAATTTAAAGAGTCCTGGTGTGGTGCTGTAGGATAAGCACTAAACTGCAAGATTGGTTTGAACCACAAGGTTGGTGGTTCAAACTCACTAGCCACTCCTCGGAACACTATACAGGATTGTTGAGTCGGAACCGACTTGATGGCACTTAACAATAACAACAACTGAATTTAATGTTAGATTAGAAACAAATCTGAGCTCAATGTCTTTGGTGTATTACTCCATGGATGCATTTGTGTATTGGGAGATAGTTTTACATTGCACATTTGAGATGTGTCTGGTTTCTAACCAGGTTCCTTCCCCCATACCAGGTGACCAGTTGCCATTGTGTGTATTTTAACTCATGACAACCCTGTGTGTGTCAGAGGAAAACTGCTCTGTAGGGTTTTCAGTGGTTGATTTCTGGGAAGTAGACTGCCAGACTGTTCTTCCAAGGAACCTTTGGGGGGGGGAGGGACTTGAACCTTCAACCTTTTGGCTAGCAGCTGAACGTGTTAAACATTTTGCACCACTTACAGACTCTTCCTTCCTCTATACTATGGTACATATTAGTGCAAATCTTGAGTATTTAGTAGTAGATTACAATATGACATCTGCATTAAAGAATGTTAATATCTCATCCAATAAGCCAGAAAATCTTATGCTGCTTGAATATGCAGGTTTTGCTATGCTTCTCATGCAATAGTAAAGGTTTTCAAGATTTGTTTTCTTCATACCATGCATTTGTTTCCCTTTGATTTAGTCAGGGAGCATGCTTGGTATTTTCTTTAGCACAAATTATTCTAAGGATAAATCTTATTCCTAAATACTTTCAGATTCACTCTGTTAATTAAAATAAATTCAGGCAGAATCAGTCCAATTTGAATACCCATCTAAGAATGAGCTTACACCACCATCCAATCTAGAGTGCAAGTCAGTTCCATTCATGCTGCATTCTTTATGGTTAAATAGAAAATGCATTTTAATTTCAGATGCTTTTACTTTTAAGGTTGGTTATCCCTTTTACTTTTAAGGTTGGTTATCAAGGGAAGTATCAAATATGAGGGGGCTTCAAAAATGTGGACAACTGAATGAAAAGATAATGGAAGTTTTCCATGGACTTTTTGAAGCTCCCTCATAAAAGAGGCTTCAAAACTTTGTTAGGGGCCATAAGTGGAAATGACTATTGATATTTGTATTTATATATATTTGAGATCTTTGTGGTAACATGTGAAAGTGTAAACTAGCCAACATAATCATTTTTCCCTGAAATCTATCGTTAGTGTAAAACAATATACTATCATAATTTTCAAAGACTAGTCTGCTGTGATTGAAATGAAACCAACATTAATTGAGCACCTATAAGACTGCTTGTTATAGAGTCTAGTTCATTTGTCAATAGCAGACTATCACTGCCCCAGAGTAGTATATCTCTTCTGTGTACGAGGGAGGCCTCAAAACAGTCTGTGGGAATATGGCATTAGAAGATAATGGAATTTTTTCCATGAACTTTTTGAAGCCCCCTTATATGTATGTGTGTTTGAGGATGTTAGCTAGGTTTCTTTACTTCTGAAACAGCTTGGAGGAGTCTTATCTACTTTTCTTCAGTTGGATTGTTGAATAAAGTATTCCCGAAAGCAGACACAAGGATCCCAGGTATGTTGGAAGTATGCCTTCTCCGAAGACACTTAGAATCTTCATTTTCTTAGGGGCTATTATTATTGCTTTGTTCATTCAAGGAAGACTTTGGGGCATAAAAATAGAACAGAGCGTGTCAAGCAGTTCTCTAAAAACTGTACTTTGGTCTCTAGACTTCTGAGTCCTTAGGAATGAAATCGGTTCCCTTGTTTATGTTCCCGATGGTTTAGCTTATCTTAAAATAAAAATGGCAAGAAAGCTTTCCTATGTTTTGGGTAGGAGACAAACTTGCTTTTGTAGAATTTATGGCTGAGGAAAGCGGCCAGGGCCTGGCTGAAGAAGACGTATGTTACCACCAGCCACCACGTTATGTTGTGGAACCCAAAGGTGACGGCCATGGAAATGTAGATCATCAGCTCTGCTAAGTAGTTAGGGGAAGAGACATACTCAAACCAGTCTCCAAATGGAATTCGGTGGTTACAGTGAATGACCACTCCTGAAATGGAGAAAAGACTTCATTAGCATGAATTTGAACAGCTGCACTTCCCAATCAGGCATTAAAAAACTTTCTTTTGAGAAGAGTTCCACACAATCTGTGTGCAAAGCACCTTCTGTGGCACACCTCCACTGTCACTCTTCTGCATGCTAAGTCGCATGCTTAGGTTGCAATATCAACTATGAATAAGCCAAAAACAGGAAGCCCATTCATGTAGCAAACCTGAAAACTCGGAATTAATAGCACAGACTCTGGAGCCAGAATGTACAGGCTCAATCCTGATTTTACCATTTGCAGGCTGTGTCTCTTGGAATGACTTCTCTGTGCCTCAATTTGATCATCTGTTAAATGAAGCTGAGATTGTAACCCATCTCCTCACTGGTCAGGCAGAGACTGGTGGAACTTAGTCATCCTTCAGGTCTGGAACTGAATTCACCTCCATGGCTCAATGTTCAGCCAAACAACAGGGAGGCTTATAGAGGGGACAGTAACACTAGGGAGGCACTTACTCCTTACAATAATCAACCAGTTGAGATCATAAGGGCAGCATTTACTCAAGGACAAAGTTCAAAAGGGTTGGGAGAGAAAGGGAAAGAGAAATGGAAACAGGAAACACAGGGAGAAAGTGGAATATGTGAGGTTACAAATGAGCTGAAACAAAATATGTATGAATTGTTGAATGCAAAACTGATGATCTGCTCTGTAAACCTTCATCCAATACACAACAAAAAGTTAAATTAAAAAAAAAAAGATTTGTGCCCATCTCATGGATGCATTTTGAGGCTATATATATATGGACCACTAAGAACAGGGCTTGGCACAAAACACCAAACCCACTTCCAATTCTGACTCACGGCATACCCTATAGGACAAAGCAGAACTGTGCCGGAGAGCTTGCAAGGCTGTAAGTTGCCACAGAAGCAGACTGCCACATCTTTCTCCAGGGGAGGGGCTGGTAGGCTTGAACCACTAGTCTTCTGGTTAGCATCCAAGTGCTTTAACCGCCATATCACCAGGTTCCCTTGGCACAAAATAATCACGGGCTGTTGTTGTTAAGTACTGTGGAGTCAGTTCTAACTCATAGTGACCCTGCACAGGGTTTCCAAGGCTGTAAATCTTTACGGGAGCAGAAAGCCTCACCTTTCTCCCGTGGAACGGTTGGTAGTTTCAAACTGCCAACCTTGAGCTTAGCAGCCCGATTCGTAACCACTACGCTACCAGAGCTCCTTAATCACAGGATAGATGTTAACATTATGATTTCAGTCTCAATATTTCAAAAAGCCTAATGGAAAAACTGTACAGATGAGAAATCAACCTGAGTTAAAGAAATAGTCAAGCCTTTTTTGACTCTGGCTGCAATGACGCTAACTCAGCACGCTGTTCAGACACATCTGTGCTGTGCCGGCCCCAACACATGGGCATAGGAGAGAATCACAGACTGTCAGGATTAGATGGCACCACAGAGCTCTTTCAGTGTAACACTCCCATCTTACAGACGGAAAGTCAGGACCGGACCCAGAGGGGTGCTGTGACAAATAAGACAACTCATTAGGGTGGAAAGGAGAAGAATGAAGGTCATGCGCAAGTCGCTTCTGAGGGTTAAACTGCACAAGCAATGGCTCTGAAAGTTACCTCACCTGTTTTGTTCTTCCTGAGATTGCTGAGAATTACATGGCACTTGTACTGATGGGCAGAGGACCAGATGAACATCATCATCCCGAGGATATGGAACCACCGCGCTTGCATCAAGAGATTTTTCCCTATTACATAGACTGCAGAGGTATGAATGATCTCATTAGCCAATTCTGCAAAAATTACCTTCATGTGATTAACATATCATTGAGTTACTTAGCAAGAGAACATACTTATCCACTTACTCTGTCCCTTATGACTAGGAAACTATCGTGATGTGACTTCCCCAGCAGAGGGGTTCCTCTGGACATAGCAGACATGCTCGCTGGTGGTGGGCATCTTCAGTGGCCCTTGGCAGAGAATTCTGTACATTTTTCTGCTCCTTCAAATGCTTGAAGCACACAGGTCAGCTCTGTCTCTTCTCTTATGATCTACTCTTGTGTTCTGAGACTACTTTGTGTTTCTACTCCTAAGCCTGGTTTTAAGTTTCCTTTCTTATATTCTACTGTCTGGAAAACACTTTCTAAAAGAAAACTCTCCTGTGAATGCAGAAGACTGACTACATTGGCTCTGGCCAAGGAGTAAAGCATTGGTGGGCAAGGGTGGGGCTTCTCAAAAAGAGGATAATAAAAAGTAAAATATGATGAGAGGAAAACTAGTTTGAGGTTTCAGGAGTAAAAACACCCCAAGTGTCATCTTCCTCTTTCTTCTCCAGTTAGCAGGGAGCAGGAGAGAACACAGGTCCCTCTAAGGACCTGGACAGTAAGTCAATGAGTCGCTGAACAGCCAATGAAAGACTTCCCAAAGTACCTCAGAAAGTAGTCAGGCTGACCAGGGTCTTGACTGAAGAAACAAAGCTGTCTATTGACAACGGGGAAGAGCCTGAGGCCCTGGAAGCAAGAGGAAATCCCTATTGGATTCAAGTAAAAGAACCAAAAGTCAAAACCCCATTGCCATCAAGTTGGTTCTGACTCACAGGGACGCTCCATAGGATTTCTAAGACTGTGAATCTTTATGGGAGCAGACTGCCTCACCTGTCTCCCACGTAGCAGTTGTGTTTGGACCTCTGACTTGTGGTTAGCAGCCCATTGCCTAACTCACAGTCCCTACCCCACAATGCCAGGAGGGCCTTACAGGTATCTTGAGATTAGCCATAGGTGGCCACAGATTGGCCAATCTCTAGATAGGTTTTATCAACTATGCCCAATCTCCAGGTATCTGTACGGTCCTGGTGGCACTGTGGGGTAGGTAATGACTACAGAGAGAGTCTGGAGTGGCAATGTGGGCTAATGTGCTGGACTGCAAAGTCGGTTTGAACCACAAGGCTGGTGGTTCAAGCTCTCCAGCCACTCCTTGGAAACCCTATACAAGGTCGCTATGGGTTGGAACCAACTCGACAGCACTCTACAACAAACAAGAGCAATGTCTACAGAGAATCTGGAGTCCTTGGCTGCCAAAGGGAAGGCTGGAGATTTGAGTCTCCCCAGAGACACCTCAGAAGAAAGGCCTAACGATTATTTCCAGAAATTCAGCATGGAAAACCCTGAGGGACGAGAAATAAAGAAAACAAAAACCTAAAACCCAATGGAATACAGTGTTATTTTGTCACATGAAGTCACCGGAGTAGGAGTCTACTCGATGCTGACAGTTTTTAAATCTATGTAATATTTACTCATGCATTCAGTAATGAATTGCTTGTTGAGTGTTTCCTGAGCCTGGGACAAGGGAGAGAACAGTGAATACTATGTCAGGCAAGATTCCTCTCCTCATGAAGCTGACATTCTAGTGGCAAGAGGCAGAGACAAACAGACAAATCAATAAACCAGATAATTTCTTGAAAAAAGGAAAACACAGCAATATAAGGGAGGGCGATGGGGGGGGGGAGGAAACTCTTTGACCACAGACTTTGTAAAAGCGGACACACTTGGGAAGATCTGAGAAGTTTACTTGTTCTTTTCATATTCACAACAATATGTGAAATCAGCGTTGTTGCGAAGTATCCTTGAGTCAGTTCTGACACACAGGGACCCCTGTATCGGGTTTCTGAGGAGTGGCTGGTGAGTCTGAACCACTGACCTTGCAGTTCAAACCGACCTTGCAGTCCAGTGCTTATCCTATAGCGCCACACCAGAACTTCATATGTATGTAATTTATACATGAAGCCAGGATTCAAACTGGGATGTGTCTGACTCCCACGTCCATGCACCTTTTCTGTGCGATGGGAAGTGCCCCAACGTGTTCTCCCTCATGAATTATTAAGATCAGCTCGTCCCTTATCACCTAAGCAACCCCATATGACTTCAAGTGTGGAAATAAAAAACAGCTCAGAAGGGAGTCTCTATCTAGAAAAGTACCAGAGGGAAGGCAGAATTTGGGGTTCAGACGGCAGAGACTAATTGAGGGAAAACTAGTGGGTTGAGTTTAGAAAGTTTCTCCAGGGTGGAAAACTGTTCCCCAGAAATGACAGCTCAAACCAAGATATGAGCTGAAAATGGAAATGCCACAGCAGAGAGCAGGGAGGAGTAACTCACTGGACTGAGTTCAGAGGAAGTAAGTGGAAAGATTTCAGTGGCCACAGCCAATAATTCAGGAATTGAGAAAGGCTGTTGATAAATCACACTTCAGAATCATTTAGCAAGCCAGAGGCCTAGTTGTACCACAGTGACAGACTTTCAAGAGGTGCTCTGACATGGAAATCAAACCTGAGGCGGAAGCTCACTGCAGTTGGAAACAGCCAGACCTCAGGCTCAGCTTATAGGACTGCACAGGGCTGCTTTACAAACTACAGCCTTGGACTTACAGAAGACAGTCACGGAACCGTTATGTCTGAGCTGATGGATACCTGGGCTGCAGACCGTGTTTATCTCTGCACTAAAAACTCATTTTAATCTCCCAGATCATTTGAATTCTTTGTATTAAGCATGTATGAGTGACCTTTAAATGTTCACTGAAAAATGGAATTAAAAGATAATGGAAGTCTTCCAGGAACTTTCTGAATGTTCCTTGTATTGTTTTTACAAAATGTACAGTCATTATTTTAGATAACAAATCCCTACGGGCAAACTATTGAATGATGCAGAAAGCATTAAAAGTATCAAAAGAAGATGGAAGGAATACTCAGAGTCACTGTATCAAAAGGAAATGGTCGATGTCCAACATTTCAAGAGGTAGCATATGAGCAAGAGCCAATGGTACTAAAGGAAGAAGTCCAAGGTGCACTGAAAGCATTGGCAAAGATCAAGACTCCCAGAATTCATGGAATACAAACTGAAATATTTCAACAAATTGATGCAGCACTGGAGGTACTCACTCACTCATCTATACCAAGAAATTTGAAAGACAGCTTACCTGGCCCAATGTATAACATCATATGGTAAATGGAGAAAACATTGAAGTTGTCAAGACCTCATTTTGTTTGGATCCCCCACCAACCACACACTCATGGAAGCACATTCATGAAATCAAATGATGTACTGCATTGGGCAAATCTGCTGCACAAAATGTTGGTTTGAGGACTAAGGTGGAGCTGACCCAAGCCATGATATTTTTAATAACCTCATATGCATGTGAAAGTTGGACAGTGAATAAAGAAGATCATAGAAGAATTGATGCATCTGAGTTGTTATGGTGTTGGAGAAAAATATCGAAAGTACTATGGACGTCCAGAAGAACAAACAAACCTGTGTTGAAAGAAGTACAGCCAGAATGCAACAGGACAGCAAGACTTCTTGTCTCATATTTCAGACATTATCAGAAAGGACCAGTCCCTGGAGAAGGACATCATGCTTGGTAAAGTGGAGGGTCAGCGAAAAAGAGGAAGACCCTCATGAGATGGAATGGTACAGTGGCAGCAGAACTGGGCTCAACAGTAACGACTGTGAAGATGGCACAGGACTGGACAGTGTTTCCTTCTGTTGTGCATTGGGTGGATATGAATAGGAACCGACTCAACAGCACCTACCAACAACAAGGTCATGCCTTTGATTTCCCATTCCTAGCTAGTGAGTGTAGGATTTTATGACATAATTCTGATTTACCATACTACTCTTTTGCCTTTTCCCCTAAGGCTGCCTCACTTGAAGAAAAGATTTGTTATAATGGGAGCAGTCCCAGGACAAAATGGCATAAATATGGTGCTCTACACCGTCTAAGATGGTGGATCGGGTAGATGTACAGTGAGGAGCTCCATCACCAACAACACAGAATACCGGACCAAGCAGGCTCAGGGGATGGTGCTAGAACCCTGAACCACATATAAAGGAATATTTAGAAGATTGGAAGGCTTACAGCTAGGGGAATTTGTAAGAAGAATCAAGAAATCCACTGCTTTCTAATTCAAGACGCTAAACTACTCCCAGAGCCGTCATCTTGGGACAGATCAAGTGGGGGTAGGATCAGAACAGCCACAAACGCCTGACAGAACCACACAGATACAGGTGTGGACATTCTTTTTTTGGTGTCTGTTCATTGGTCTCTAGCTGTCTGTGCACCGCCATTCTGGTGAATAGAGGGGATGCCTGAGTGAATAGACATGCACCCCACCCCTGGAGGGTTCTATTAGGCATGAACACATATCTCCTTGAAATTTAAAGTGACAGTTTCCACTTTAAACCAAATGGCCACCACTCATCTGTCAGTTTGTCTTACTGTGGTGACTTGTGAGTTGCTGTGATTCTGAAAGCTATGCCATTGATATTTTAAATACCAGCAGGGTCACCCATGGTGGACAGGTTTCAGATGAACTTCCAGATAAAGACAGACTAGGAAGAAAGAGTGACGAACTACTTCTGAATATTTAGTCACTGAAAACCTTATGAATAGTGGAGAAACACTGTCAGATACAGTGCTGGCAAATCAGCCCCTCAGGTTGGAGGGCACTCAAAATGCGACTGGGGAAGAGCTGCCTCCTCAAAGTAGAGTTGAGTGTGATAACGCAAATGGAATAAAGCTTGTGGGCGAAAAGCC
>NW_006408633.1:6319063-6352416 GCF_000296735.1 Chrysochloris asiatica
GGTACCAACTCAATGGCACATAATAACAGCAAACACCCTCTTCAAATCAAGTGTTTACCACAAGCCCAGTCCAGTTCCCTCCTTTTCTCCTTTTTTCTGATTTAAGCCTGCACCCTAATTTTTCCTGTCACCCTCATATCCCCGTACTCACTAGGAACCCTGGGTGATGTAACTTTCTTTGGAACTCATTCTTCTACTCTTGGGTCGTTTCTTGCTTCCTGTTCACCAGACAGTCTTCCTTGCCAAAGACTTACCCAATAACTTCAGGAAATCCTACATCCTACCTATTTCTTTATCCTTGCCACTGCTTCCTGGATAGTCTGCACTATACTTTCTTATGTTGGTGTCTCTAAGGTTTTGGAAGTAATGGTTACTGTACATGTCCTCGGGTATGCTGACTTTTCATAAGCTACAACTGGAGTTTAAACTCAAAGGCAAAGTACCTGAGCATTGCCCCCCTTTGTAAACTTCTCATATACCTGGTGACTTGACTAACAAACCTGGGCTCCTGGCTTGACAGTGATCACTCACCATTCTGACCGTCTAGTGGCACTTGGCTCAGCACGGTGAGGCCGACGATGATATAGTAAGCAAGTCCAAACCAGTACTGCACGATATGTATCACACCATTGGAGAAGACGCTGACATAGAAACACTCCAAGAGTCTTCGCAAACTGTGCAGCCACAGAAATGCCATTACTAAGAACGCAGACAGCGCCAGCTCACCTCCTACAATCCAGAAAGCAGCATGTTCAGCATCTCTTTGCTGGGACGAATGGAAAATCAAGCTTTTTCCTACTGTTAAACAGAGCACTAAACAAGATTAAAGTTAGGAAAAACCCAATCCCACTGCCATTGAGTTGGCCTGTCTTATAGCAACTCTACATAGGGTCTCCGAGTCTGCAAACCTGTAGGGGAGCAGACAGCCTCATCTTTCTCCCATGGAACAGCTGGAGGGTATGAATCACCAAACTTACCATTAGCAGTCCAATGCTTAACTCACAGCACCACCAGGTTTCCTTAAACTTCGGATGTTGCTGTTCTTAAGTGCCTGTGAGTTGGTTCCGATTCATAGCAACACTATACAGGGTTTCAAGGAGTGGCTGGTGGGTTTAAACCACCAACTTTGTGGCTAATAGTCCAGTACGTATCCTACAGCGCCATATCGGGACTCCTTAAAGTTAGGATAGTGGTGGCATTAGTGTGCTGTTGGTTCCAACTCAGAGCTCCCCTGTATAGGGTTTCTTAGGCTGTAAATCTTTATAGGAGCAGAAAGCCTATCTTTCTCCTGTGGAGCAACTGGTAGATTTGGACTACTGACCTTGAGGTAAGCAGCCCAGCATGTAAAACCACTCTGCTGCCAGGGCTTCTGAATGTTGATATCGGGTGCTAACAATCTTTGAATGTCTTCCTTTATTTTTTTTAGCATTGAGGAAATGGGCTAAATGAAGCCGAGGGATTTGTATCAAGGTTGCTCTGAAAGTTGGTGATATGATAGAGGTGAGGCAAACCTGGGTCTCTCAGCTACGTTTTCATGTGAAAATGTTCCAGGCTAAGTGGATGTCACTGTTAGGGGTCTGCACTCTGGTTCCTGATACTGATAGCTTGGCTCATTGCTGCCAAACCAACTTTGAATCATGGCATTTCGAGTGTTAGAGTAGAACTGTTTTATAGAGTTTTCATGGCCATAAGGCACACAACACCAATCTTTACAGAGAATTCCTGGGTGGCAAAAATGGTTAAGTGCTCAACTATTTGCTAAGAGGTTGGTAGTTCAAACCCATCTAGAAGGATCTCAGAAGATCTGGAAATCTGCTTCTAAACAGTTACAACTTAAAAAACCCTGTGGAGCAGTTTTATTGTACAGATTAGGGGTTACCTCCATGGTAACTAACAACAACAACAACAACACACAAACACAAATATGAGGGGGCTTCCAAAAGTTTATGGAAAACTGGAATGAAAAGATAACACAATTTTCCACAAACTTTTGGAAGTACACTCATACACACACACACACACATCTACATACACATATCATTAAGGTAACAGCTTAATGAATTTTTATAAAGTAAGTCCACTTATCCTATTCATATAGCCAGCACCCAGATTAAAAAACAGGGCATGACCAACACTTCACGCACCCAAGTGTATCCCCCACCCTGACTTCTACCAACCTAGATTAGAGTTGCCTTTCTTGGTTTAAAATTTATTTATTTAAATAAACTTATTTAAAATAAATTAGAACCTATCTTTAATTCTCTAAGAACAGATTACAATAAGCAATCATCCAAATAAGACTCCTCACAACGCAAGTATGACAACCAGCCCCACAGTAAACAAATGAAGACATGACGTTTACATGAGTTTGAAGGAAGATTCCCTGAGGTATCCTCCACTCCAAAGAAGATTTGCATGGGCTTCTCCTTATAATTGTCATCTTTTGCAACAAGTTCCTCTGGTTCTACAGACAAAGATTGTTCTCAGGGAGCCAGTGGTTTGGCTGTAGGAACAAAAGGCAGAAACCAAACCAGGACGCTATTTCTAATTCTGCGCCTCACACCCTATCTGACCTTAGCTTACACTACTCTGTGGATGTTTACCTTCAATTCTGTATTTTAAACATTGTTCTAAGTATCCTTTACTCTAGGCAATGTGAATCAAATGTAGTCTATTTTGTCAATAGCAATTGATAATCAGCTTTCTTCTATAATCAAAGCATCATAGCAAAAACAAAACAAAACAACAACAACAAAAAACAAAACCCTGTTTTCTATTTACCAAAAAGTAATTTCCAGTCATATTTCTGGATGGAGTTCTGTAACATGTTTGTAGTTGGAATGGCAGAAATGATAACTGTTTCCAGGCAAACCTAAGGGATTCTAAAAGTTTTCTCCCTTAAGTGGAAAGATTTCTCTATACATTTATTGACAGCAGTAAAAATATCAGAGGGTGACCAGCAAGTCCTGGTCACAGCATCACATCCTCAGAGAAGCCCGGAGACTGAATGCTAACTCCTAGCTCTGCTATCTTCTAGTGAAGGGTGTGGGGACAGCCTTTGGTCCTCCCTCTATGGGTTAAGTCAGACTCTTTTTGCTCTGACATCCCCTTGTCAGGCCTAGCTGGGAGGAGCTTCCCTGCAGACAGGAAAGGCAGGCCCACGATATAATGATTGTAATTAGCCAAGGAACTCCTTACCTTGGAACTGGGCAGCCCCCAGAATCCTGAGCACACCATGAAGCCAGTTTGGAAACGGCGCTCCCAGGAACAGAGACTGAATAAGGCACCAGAGCAGGAAGCCATTCCACACCACGGAGATGATATAGAAATGTGAAAAGTACCTGCAAACACAAAATCATCATCAGGGTAGCAACAGCAACAGCGACAAAACCACACCCACTGCTGTCTAGTAGATTGAACTCATGGCAACCCTATGTGCTATAGAGACCTTGACATGGTTTTCTAGGCTGTAATCTTTATGGAAGCCTATTGCCAGGCCTTTCTTCCACAGTGCTGATGGGTAGGTTCAAATCATCAACTTTCAGGTCAGTAGCTGAGAGCAAGCCATTTGCACCACACAAACCATCATGCAGCAATATTATTTTTAGTTTCTCTGTGTGACTTTCTTCTACTTCCAAATTATATTTTTGCTTTTTAATAGAATTTGAGTTCTATAGGTGTATGGTTTAAAAATTTTTTCTTTCAAATGATTCTGACTCATAGAGGCCCCATAGAACAGAGTAGAACTGCTCCATGGGCTCCCAGGCTGTAAATCTTTACAGAAACACATTGCCTCATCTTTCCCCAATGAGAAAGGCAACCAACCTTTAAGTAAGCAGCCCAATGATTAATCAATTGAAATGACAGAACCAGATAACTTCTAAGAAGAAGAGGGCCTTTCTGAGGTGTACCAGAACAAAACTGACCTGGTTACAATTACCTTTAGGGTCAATTAGCAGTCTCTCTTATCTTTGGGTAATAAGATTGGGCTCAAGTTCCAAAGAAGTGGGCCACAGGGCCAGGCAAAGAGCATGACCTCGATTGTGCTAACACAAGCCCAATTTGTGATAGATTTTTCACCCTAGGCAATGTTGTGGCAATAGCCAAGCAACAGTTACACAAGATTTGCACAACCTCAGAAAGAACGTTAAAGGCTTTCTAATGCAGTGTTTTTCTAAATTGTGTTGACTATGAGTAACTTTAATGATAACCCGACAGTGTCAGATTACCCAACAAGCAGAGTAAGCACAGGCTACTTGTGCTTACTTACTAATCAGTGGTCAATTTCACATATTGTCACCACATTCAAGATTCTACTTCTAGATATGGCTGGCATCTGTGTCTCTCCCAGCCCCATAGCCTCTTCCTGTAGAATCAAGTCTTGTATGGCACTGCAGGTTAATTCGCTGGACTACAAGGTTGGTTTGAACTGTAAGGTAAGTGGTTCAAGCTGTTCTTAGAGAATTAAAAACAGCAGAATTAGAAACAGAGCTGCTCCTTGGAAACTCTATATGGTTCACTATGAGTTGGAACCGACTTGACCGCACTTAACAAAAACAACAACATAGAATCGAAGTCTCTTTTTAAATTTACAATGTTTGATAGGGACCAGAGACTTAATAATCTGTAGTGAACAGTTTCACATGCTTTTTGGTAATCAGTAAGTACCAACTTGATGGCACCTAACAACAACAACAATAGTTCTCCAGGAACAGCAGTAGGCACTGCTCACTAGCTCACAGAGAAGAAGTATACAAATCAAATAAAAAAACAAAACCACAAAACCAGTACAATTCATACTATCGATGTTAATTTAATATGAAAGATGATGTCAATTTGCTGAAACAAAATCACCTCACGTGAGATTCTGGAGGCCCCTTTATCTGCATGTCCTCCTGATTTTTCCAGACCAACTGAAAACCTCTCTGACTCTATCTATAGTGTGCTTAAGGTCATGTGGCCTTCCCTGGGGTCTCATGTATGTTTTGTCAATAGTCCATGACAAGTATTGCAAGCGGATCTGGAGGCAAAAGAGGAGTAAAGTCAGGTGTCCTCTAGAAGATCTAGAATATACTTCCAAGAGAATCAGAGACCCCTACAGCACACCAACCATGCCTATCACTGGGGCTGCCCTCTCTGGCCACCCACAACCAGGCTGGTTTCCATTCTGTCCCACAGCTCTGAAACGATCTGATGAGAATCCTGCTGGTACTTTTGATTCTGACCATCGGCAGGCTCTAGAACCTAGTTTCCTCATCAGGATGCATCCCTACCCACTTGGCTGCTGGCCTCTGGTTGCGTTCCAGGGTCTGTCTTAAGACAGTTCCCAGAACTAAGCCCAGGTGTGATCTACTCAGAGAGAGCCGAGTGGGAAGTCAGCAGAAATGGGAGGGGTTGGCATCTGAGTAGCATCTTCTGGGCCGGCCACTTGATCTAATTAAGTTTTTTACAAATACTTATTGAGCACCAGGAATGTGGACATCATGGGGAACAAACAGATCATGTCCTTGGCTTGATGTAAAGTTTACCTGTCAGCGGAGAGACCTATATCGTGGATGGTTGTTGATAAAACACGGGAAGGGGACAGAGAGGGAGGAGAGGGGAGGCAATTCAGGATGAGTGGTCAGGATGGGCTCTTCGGAAGCAATGATATTTGGCTAGAGTGAGTATCCCTTCTGGATTTCTGGGGAAAGAATTTCCTAGACAGGGGAAACAATCACCAGGAAGGCCCTGAGGGGGGTGTATGCCAGGTGTGCTCCAGGCCAGGAAAGGACACCTGTGTGACTTGTGTGAATTAAGGAAGGGGCAGAGAGAGGCATGAGGGAGTTGGCAGTGGGTAGACAGATGCCACAAGGCCTTGTAAGAAAGCTGGCTTCTTCTTACGCATGATGGGGAGCTGAGTAGAGAAGTGTCTTGAACTGAGGTCTCTGGGTGGCGCAAATGTTTTGTGCTCACCTGTTAACCCACCACCCAGTGATACTGTGGAAGAAAACGCTGGAGCTTTGCTTCTGTACAGATTACAGACAAGAAAACTCTATGAAGCAGGCATATTGCTACACATGGGGTCAACTTCACAGTAGTGCATTTTTACTTATATTTGTGGTCAAATGAACTAATAGCTTATGATGTTCACAAGATCCCTCTGACAACTAGAGATGTCCTTTGTGGTGGAACTCTTAACATGCTTGGTTGCTAATCGGAAGGTTGGAAAATCAGGCCACTCACACTCTATGGCGCACAGTTCTTCTCTGACACACATGGGGTCATCGTGAGTCAGAAACAACTCCATAGCAACTGGTTTAGTTTTAGTTTCTGGAAACACTGTGGTGTTAACAGATCTCCTGACTGCCTTCAGAGACCTCAGCACAACTGCCTTGGACATCCATAATCCTACCTAGTCTCTTCAATGCAATCTACGCTTTACTATTAGGCAGATTAGTATTCATCATCCAATTCCAAATCTGCTTCCACATTTTCGGTATCTGTTAGAGCAGCACCCACTCTCCTGGTACCAACTTCTGTCTTAGTTCTACAGTGCTGCTATAACAGAAATACCACACGTGGGTGGCTTTAACAAACAGAACTTTATTCTGTTTAGGAGATTGCAAGTGCAAATTCAGAGTGCCAGTCTTCAAGGGGAGGAGTTTCTCTCTTTGTTGGCACTGGAAAAAGGTCCTCCTCTCCATCTGTAGAGCTAGCATTCCTTGGAGATCTCCATGTGTCTTGACATCAATCTTCCCCTGGATCTAGAACTTCACAGGTCCAAATGATAAACTCCACTCTTTCTTGGGCTTAGTAGGTCCCTCTTTCTTTGCTCATTTCTCTCTCCTTTTTTCTTGTAAGATTAAAGATGTTGTAGGCCATGCTTCTGGGAAAAGACTTCAGATTACAGTTGTGATGGGCATCAGGTATTTCCAAAATATCAAACCCACCACCATCAAGTTGATTCCAACTTATGACTTATAAGGACCCCAGGCAGGGTTTCCGAGACTGTAAATCTTGACAGGAGCAGAAAGCCTTGTCTTTCTCCAGCAGAGCAGCTGGGGGATTTGAACTGCTGACCTTGCAGTTTGTAGTATAGTGCTTATCGTACAGTGCCAGCACAGCTTCTTCAAAGGGTACTGCAGTTGACCCTTAATCCTCTTATAGATTTTTCATGTCATGGTGAGTCATCACATAACTGCCACATTACATCATTACATCACTACCAAACCACTGAGAATCATGGTCCAGCCAAGACGACACATATTGGGAGTGGGGGAATAGGGAGAGGACACAATTTCATCTCTGATGGGTAGGGTGGGGTGACACAGGGGTTTTGTTTACCCAATTTCCACCTGTAGAAAACATTTTCTATTCTATATTCCAATCATATCTCCTGCCTTTTGAAAGGAGACCACATTAAGATGATTTCATCTTTGAAACAGTCTTATAAAAGTTTGCATAGTCTTTATCTTCATGAGGCAGAAGAGGAAACTACGGCTCAGAGTGGCTAAGTTACATATTCTAGGTCATATCACCAGTGGCAGCATTTGGCACCAGACCCAACCCTGATGACTCCTACCATTGTCCTCCTACTCCTGTAGACTTGCCTATACCTGCTTTTCTGGGCCATTCATTGTCAGTACTGCTTTATATCCAACTTAAAGGCAACCAAGTCACTCAAGTGTGTTGGTAAAAACAGCTAAGCCACATCTTGCTGTACTCTACTTGTACCCAGGTGTTTTTGACTCACAGGCAGTAATTGTTTTGGTATATTCAATAGCTTTTGTTCGGCTTATCTGATTTCCCCTTGTAGAAAATATTTCTTTTCTTTATGCTAAGTCATGGAGCCCTGGTATGGCTCTGTAGGATAAGCACTGGACTACTAACCACAAGGTTGTCAGTTCAAACATACCAGATACTCCTTGGGACCCTATACAGGGTCACTGTAAGTAGGAATTGAATTGACGGCACTTAACAACAACAACAACATACCAAGTAACTACTCTTGCTTTTTTGAAAACCTAGCTCAAACCTCAAAAAGCATACCTAAAAATAAACTTCCTTGTTTTAGACACTAGACTGTCTAAAAAGGGTTTCTAATGCAGTGTCTGTCTGCCTTACTATAATATAAACTCTAAGAAACCAAGAATAGCTTTTAGTCTGTACTCTACAAATACTGGCTGTTATGGATTGAACTGTGTACCCTGCAAAATGTGTGCTGCAAATCCTAACCTCTATACCTGTAGTTAAGGTAGCATAGTGGTGATGAGTCGGACTGCTAACCTCAAGGTCAGCAGTTCAAAACTACCAGATGGAGAAACTTCCAGGGGAGAAAGATTAGGCTTTCTGCTCCCATAAAGATTTACAGTCTCAGAAACCCTATACAGTTTTGCTGAGTCAGAACCTACTCCACGACACATACCTGTAGTTTGTGGCGCTGTGGGCTAATGCATCAGACTGCAAAGTTATTTGAACTACAAGGTCGGTGGTTCATGCTCTCCAGCTGCTCCTTGGAAATCCTATACAGGGTCACTATGAGTTGGAATTGACTCAACGGCACTTGACAACAACAACAACATACCTGTAATTATAATTACATTTGGAGATGGGTTGTCTTTGTTAAATTAATGATGTAGGATTGCTGTTGTTAGGCGCTACCGAATAGGTACCCTGGTGTGAGTTAATATGTCAGACTGCAAAGCCGTTTGAACTACAAGGTCGGTGGTTCAAGCTCACCAGTCGCTCCTTGGAAACCCTATACAGGGTCACTATGGGTTGGAACCGACTCAACGGCACTTAACAACCACAATAGAGACCCTATGCACAATTAAACGAAACACTGCCCCGTCCTGTGTCAACCTCACAATCAATGTTTTGTTTGAGCCCATCTCTGCTGCCACTGTGCCAATCCATTTCGTTGAGGGTTTTCCTCTTTTTCTCCAAACTCTATTTTACCAAACATGATATTCTTCTCCAGAAACTGGTCGCTCCTGACAATATGTCTGAAGTATGAGTGATGAAATCTAGCCATCCTGGCTTCCAAAAAGCATTCTGGCTGTACTTCTTCCAACACAGACTGGTTTGTTCTTTTGGCAGTCCATGGTACTTTTAATATTTTCCTCCAACACCATAACTCAAAAGCATCAATTATTCATTGTCCAACTTTCACATGCATATGGGGCTATTGAAAATAACACGGTTTGGATTGTTACTGTTGTTGCTAAGTGTTGTCAAGCTGGTTCTGACTCATACTGAACCTGTATAGGGTTTCTGAGAAGCAAATGGTGGATTTGAACTGTCTATTTTGTGGTTCAAACCTACCTTGTGGTCCAGTGCATGTCCGATAGCACTTAGTCCTCAAACCGCTACCTTTGTTCTTGAAAACTTTAAAGAGATCTTGTGCAACAAATGCAACATGTCATTTGATGTCTTGACTGCTGCTTTTATAAGGGTTGATTGTGGATCCAAGCAAAATGAAGTCTTTGACAATGTCAATATTTTCTCCATTTATCATCATGCTATTTATTGGCCCACTTTTGAGGATTTTTGTTTTCTTTACACTGAGGTGCAATCCATATTGAAGGTTTTGATCTTTAGCAGTAAATATTTTAAGTCCTCTTAGCTTCCAGTACGCAACAGTGCATCATCTGCACATTGTAGGTTGTTAATGAGTATTTCTTCAATCCTGTTGCCACGTTCTTCATATTATTCAGTTCCTTGGAATATCTGCTCAGCATACAGTTTCAATAAGTATGGTGAATGGATACAGCCCGGGCACATACGTATCTTGATTTTGAACTATTCAGTATCCCCTTGTTTAGTTCAAAGGACCACCTCTTGATCTATGTACAGATTCCTTATGAATACAATTAAGTGTACAGGAATACCCATTTTTCATAATGGTATCCACACAGTCATGATCCACATAGCTGAATGACTTTGCATAGTCAATAAAGCACAAGTAAACATCTTTCTGGTATTCTCTGCTTTCAGCCAAGAGCCACCTGATGTTAGCAATGTTATCCCTAGTAGGAATATAGTCATACACAGGCCTCTGACTCAGCAACTTTATGTATAACAGAGTGAAATGTTGCCTGGATCATTGTTGTTATTGTTAAGTGCCGATGAGTTGTTTCCGACTCACAGAGACCCTGTATAGAGTTTCCGAGGAGCGGCTTGAACTGTAGACCTTGTGGTTAGCAGTCCAGTGGTCATACACAAGGCAAATTCCTCATGGAGAACTGACAATCTAGAGTAAGCATTCTGACCATTGTTTCTGCCATAGACTCCTTTGGCAGTCTGACGAAAATTATGGACTCCTTTTCACAATGTTATTAAAATGTTATTAAAAGCATAAAATGAAACACACTGGGATTGTGAAGCAGTACAGATTATACGAAAATATAGGTATCAAACTATTAAAAAATAAATTTGTGATGTAGTAACATATGAGCTTCTAAATAATATGATCAAATAACAATATCCAGTAGTGAATGAGGCTGGCAGAGCAGCATAGTGCAGAGACAGAGCCAACTAGATGGCACCTCACAACATAAGCAACAGTGTAGGTCTTCTAACTAGAGTATTTTTGAAGTAGTGATAGCAACAATTGGTTTGCAATGTCTTCCATACATTTAATGTGACCCAAAAAACCTGTGACAGAGGTTTGGAACTGATAACTTCTGAGGCTTCTTGTTTACATTCATAACTAAGGAAATGCTAAATTGCAATAAGAGTTTAGTAAAAATAAAGATGTAATATTGTTCCAATCCAAGTCTGCCCTGTTATAGAACAGAGCCCACTAGATTTCTGGTTCAGAACTCCTGAACGCTACTGGGGAGGCTCTGGGTGCTTTCTGAAGTCTGCAGAGCCGAATTCAATTGCAATGCTTCATAATCGCTGGGCTGCTAACTGCTAAGTTTTGAAATTTTAGGAACAGAAGGCTTCTGTATACACTATGTGAGTTAGGAGTACTGTAACCCATGTTAGGAATCACCTATTTATTCAGACCTTCTCGGAAGTCAAACTCTAGGAACCAAAAGGAAACCAAAAGAAGCAACCACTACATTAAAAAAAAGAATCATCTATGAGACAGGGAAACAAATATTCCAGGAGCTGATTCAAGGTTCTCTTCTTGCCTTTCTTACGAAAACTAATTCCAAATGAAATTACCTAAGGACTGCCTTAGATGAAAAATGTGACTTAGAGTTGCCTATTTAAAATCAGACTTTTTTTTTTCACTTTTAAGAGCACTCTTAAAATATTTAAACAAATACACAGGAAAAATATTTCAATAAACACACACAAAAGAAATCTGAATCTACTGCTGTTCAGCGGAGTCCATCTCATTCAGTTTCCAGGATTATAAACCTTTACAAGAGCAGACAGCTTCATGTTTCTTCCTTGGAGTGGCTGGTGGGTTTGAACTACCAACCTTGTAGTTAACAGCTCAATCAATGCCTAGCCCACAGTGCCACCTGGGTTCCTTAAAGAAATGCAAGGGCTTAAATAAAATATAAATTCCATCATCTTTTCATTTCATTTTTACAACTAGCTTTTTGAAGGCACTGCGGGTTAGTGTGCTGGTATGCAAGACTGGTTTGAACCGCAAGGTAGGCTGTTCAAGCTCACCAGCTGCTCCTTGGAAACCCTATACAGGGTTGCTATGAGTTGGAACTGACTCAGTGGCACTTAACAACAACAAATGTCTTAGCTAAGGCTACCTAATATTTTCAAATTTGGATTAAACAAGGTATTAGTTTTGTTTGTTCTGTGAAGTGCCAAAGAGTTGGTTCTGATTTATAGTGACTGTGTATAGTGACTGGTGGTATAAAGACCCAACATTGTGGTTGGCAGACCAGTGCTTGTCCTATAGTGCCACACCAAGGTATTACTAGATGCCACAATATGGGATAAGTGCATGCCCATTTAATTCTTCACCCATGGAGTGAGATCTTCCCCTTGAGGTAAGCCAGGAGTTAAGGGATCCAGGTTTAAACTCCACAAGTGGGGTGTAATTACTATCCATAACACCTATTTGCACTGCCCCACTGAACAAGTGACATCTTTTCTAAGACTCAGTTTGCAAACCTTTAAGTGGTAATAATGATAATAGCATTGCTCTTGTGAGTCTTTGAAGAAGATTAAGTGAGGAAAGGTGTATATAGCACTGTTGTTATTGTTAAGTGTCGTCAAGTCAGTTCTAACCCATAGCAACCCTGTTTAGGGTTTCTGAGGAGCATCAGGTGAACTTGAACTGCTGACCTCGCAATTCAAACCAAGCTGGCAGTCCAGTGCATTAACCCTCAGTGCCACACCAGGACCCCGTGTGGAGCAGTAAGTAGTCTCTGTTGTTGTGAGCCCTTGAATTGGTTCCAACTCATAATGACCATGGATAGGGTTTCAGAGGAGTGCTTGGTGGGTTTGATAAGCAGACCAGTGCTTATCCTACAATGCCACATCAGGATTCCTAGTAGTTATCATACATATATTCAAAGATAAAGATCAATACAATCTCATCTCTACCATTAACTGCTATTAGTAGCTTTGGTTAGTTGTTATGTGCTGTGGAGTCGGTTCTGACTCATAGTGACCCTGCATAGGATTTCCGTGGCTGTAAATTCTTATGGGAGCAGAAAGCCTCATCTTTCTCCCGTGGAACAGCTGGTAGTTTCGAACTGCTGACCATGAGATTAGCAACCCAAGTCGTAACCACTATTATTTTTTTCCAATGATAATTCTGAAGAGCACATTGCCATCAAAGACAATTTGGAAAACACAGAAAAGCTTAAAAGAGGCGATAAAATTTGCCTGGATTTGTACTTCTCCACTACAAAAATAATGGAGCTCTGGTAGTGTAGTGGTTACGAGTTGGGCTGCTAACTTCAAGGTCAGCAGTTCAAAACTACCAGGTGTTTGACGGGAGGAAGATGAAGCTTTCTGCTCCCATAAAGATGTACAGCCTTGGAAACCCTTTACAGGGTCACTATCAGTTGGATCCGACTCTCTGGCACACCACCACCACTAACATCATCAATAGTAAAAGAAATGCTAGTTTAAATTTAGGAAAAGAAACGATGACACTACCACATAAAACCCCAGCACTTGAATACCATGGGACATTCTACTTTTGAATTCGGGAAGAAGAAAAAAAGCATACATTATTTCAAAATACAGAAAAAAATTGCAAGAAGCCCAGAGAGAACCAATTGTTGTAGTAATGAATTAAGGAAAGACACCCAGTTTTTTTCCTGAAAGTAATATAACGAGAGCCATCAGTAATAACAGTTGGGGGTACAGTATCCAGAGATATAGGCAAGTTGTTGTTAAGGGCTGTTGAGTCAATTCTGACTCATAGTGACCCTGTATAGCGTTTCCAAAAAGTGGCTGGTAGGTTTAAACCACCAACTTTGTGGTTAGCAATCCAGTGCTTATCCTACAGTACCACACCAGGACCTCATAAGCAAGTATAGTGAATGATTTTAAATGTGTCCTTTAATCCTGCAACACTAGTACATTTTTCAAATTCAGAAACTATATTGTTAGAACTCACATGTTTTTTTCACTTGGTAACTTAAAAAAAACCAACACAACTATGACAATCTAGAAATGTCATTGCTGTAAAGTAGATCAAACCTGGTTAAAAATAGGATGACAGGCAATTTCTACTTTAAAAAAGCCTCTAAGAAATAGGTTTCACCAGTTGGGTTTGCATACTTCTTCCGAGGTTTTCATTTTCACTAAGGTTTAGTTCTCCCTTTTCCTGATCCATCTTTCCTGGTCAACAGTGGGGGGCTATCTACACACATGTCGGAAGCCAAGTTATACTTTGCCTGCCTGCTATGTGCATGCCTAGAGCTCTACATGAGTTTTTAAGAGAAAATCCAGATATTTTAATACATTCAGGAGCAATGTCATATTCTTCCAGATCCCTTTGCAAATGGCTAAAATTCATCATAAAGAAAATTGGATCATTCCTAAGGAGCCCTGGTGGCACTGTGTATTGGCATTGGGCTACTAATTGTAAGGAACATGGTTAAAACTCACTAGTCACTGAGTGGAAGAAACGTGAAGCGGTCTGCTGCCGGAAAGGTTTAGTCTCGGAGACCATACCTAGGGTTACTCTTAAACAGCTGTGTTCTGTATTCAATCAAATGAGTTTTTTTTTTTTTTTTTCACAACTTCTGAAAAGCATTCTACCTAACCCCTTGCGTTTTCCCCGTCCACTGAAGAGATGAGCAAATTTAAACTTGATTAGGAAGTGAGTTGAAAATCCAATGAAGCTTAGGGATCAGCTTCTCCTAAAATGTTCCATCCTGGGCCGCCTTCTCCGGGACACTTGCTGAGATGCTGGTTAGGTGCATCAGGGTGGCAGATGGAAGTAGCACCCATGCCATGACCAGTGTCCTTTCTGTCTTTTGTCCTGTGAGCATTGAGGAAACAAACACAGGTGCGAAAGGCAGGTCTGCTTTCATTTTCATTAAGTGTGTCCCAATAACCTCATAGTAGATTATTAGTCCGTCCCTGGGGTGGTTGGGGTCTTGGTGGCACAATGGTTAAGCGCTCAGCCAGTGGCTCTAAACCACCAACCATTTTATAGGAGAGGCAGCCCGTTTCCCTAAAGATTTACAGCCTGGGAAACCCTATATTGTTGTTGTTAAGTACTGTGGAGTCGGTTCCGACTCACAGTGACCCTGCACAGGGTTTCCGAGGCTGCAAGTCTTTACGGGAGCAGAAAGTCTCATCTTTCTCCCACGGAACAGCTGGTAGTTTTGAAGGGCCAACTTTGAGGTTAGTAGCCCGATTCGTAACCACTACGCTACCAGAGCTCTTTGGGAAACCCTATGAGGACTGCAAAGTCTACTGCCATATACGTGGCGCTGTGGGCTGATGCATCAAACTGCAAAGTCGTTTGAACTGCAAGTTCGGTGGTTCAAGCTCACCCACTAGCTGCTCCTTGGAAACCCTATATAGGTCGCTATAGGTCGGAAACGACTCGACGGCACTTAACAACAATAACAACAATAAGGTCACTATGAGTCGGAATCAACTCTCGGGCAGGGGGTTTGACATTTTGGTTTGAGTGGTGGGAAGTGGGTAAGCGATTTTAAGGGACAAAGAAGACTTTTTAACTTGCCGTCTGGCAACCAGGCCTAAATTGGGAGACGCTGCCCTTTTGGCCCAAGGGAAATACTCCGTGCCGCAAGTTCACGTTCCTGCGCCCTCAACATCTCGCACGGCTCAACGCCCTTGGTTTCCGCGGACACTCTGGGCCCTCCGCCCCCAGGACCACGAGGCAGGCGCGGGCAGTACCAGGCCACCGGGCCGCCAGCCCCGGCCTCCAGGCCCGGTCGGCGCCGGCCCGCGCCCGTCTCTGCTGCCCCCTGCCGGCTGCGCCCGGGGCTTTCGGAGGGCGCCTTGGCCGCCGGTGTGGTTACCTCTTGGGGATATCAAAGGCCCGGCACACGGCTGGGCGTTGCGGCCCCGCACACTTGGTTTTCCCATAGCGGATCAGGTCCTGGAAAAGCGGGCAGCCTGGGAGCAGGCCGGCCGGCACCAGCTGCAGCAGCAGGCTCAACAGGAAGGCGGCGGCCAGTGCGAGCCACAGCACGCGCAGGGGGTTCAGCGTGGAGAGCTCAGCCCCCGCCCAGGGAGCCATGGCCGGCGCGCCGGATCTCCGCGCACCCCGTACCGCCCGACAGCGCAGTACCAACTCCTAGCGCCTCGCGCGCCCATCTGGGGCGGGCGGGACGTCGGTGACGCGATGCGGGGGCGGAGACGCCTCTGACCCCGCCCGAGTCTCCTGGCTTAGACAGAGCGCGGCCTGCTGGTGAGTGCTGTTGGGTTTGGGTCACGCAGATCCTGGCCACTCGTTCTCAGTCCCGCCGCTGGCACAGAGATCATTTCCTGGATGGAACCCCCCCGATATAATTCCAGAAACAGAAACAAGTAAGGCCACGTGCCTACAAGTCTTTATTGTGGCATTATCTCTAATGCAAATATAGCACTTAAGGTTTTTTTGTTTTTTTTTTAAAGAGCCCTGCTGTCACAAAAGTTAAGTGCTGAGTTGCTGACCCATAAGGTGGCGGCTCCGCTGGAGAAAGACCTGGTATTCTACTCCAGTGAAGATGACCCACTCCCATCAATTTGATTTCAACTCATAGCATCCCAGTTTAGGATTTCCTAGGCAGTGTGAGGCTGTAGGATAAGCACTGAACCTCAAGGTTGGCAGTTCAAACTCACAAGCCGCTCTTGGGAAACGCTATAGAGTCGCTTTGAATGAGAACCGACCGGCTTGATGGCACTTAACAACAACAACAAATCTTGACCAGAACAGATACCTTCAACTTTTTCCAATGGAGTGGCTGGTGGGCTTGAATTGCTGACCCTAGCAGTCCAGTGATTATCCTGCAGTGCCCTCAGGAATTCCTACAGTAAAGATGGCAGCTTAGGAAACTCTGGGAGGCAGCTACTTAGTCACATGGGTGGCTATGAGTCGGAATCAACAAACAGTACAGTACACAACAAAGATTTTAACTAAATTATAGTACACCGTGGGTTGGAACTGACTTAACAGCTCTTAACAACAACTACAACAGTTTGGAGAAGCCCTGTGTGGCATTGGACGTTAAGGTGGGTTTGAACTGCACAAGGTCAGCAGTTCAAATCCTTGGAAACCCTATACTGGGTCACCATGAGTCATAACCAACTGCATGGCACTTAACAAGACGTTGGAGGAAGCTTGGTCTGGCATTGTAGGATAAGTACTGGACTGCTAAGCACAAGGTCGACTGTTCAAATCCACCAGCTGCTCCTTGGAAACCCAATACAGGGTTGCTATGATAGCACTTAACAGGTTGGAAGGAGTCCCTAGTTGTGCAGATGGTTAATGGACTAGACTGCTAACCAAAAATACTAGAGATCTCAATCCACCCAAACCCTATAGAGCACAGTTCTATTCTAATACACATGGGGTCACCAAACATTTTGAAATACATGCAGCCAATTATGAAGGCTGAGGAGGTACTGAAAGTGTCTTATGATAATTTAAACTGTACTAAATGGAAGATGACTATAAAAACAACTATACAAATATAAATGTTTGTATATATGGATAATGAAGGCAGGTCACACACAAACATTAATAGTTGTATTAGGATATTAAGTCCTAGTGTGGCAAGGTAGGATAAGTACTGGACTGACAGCTAGCAGGTTGGCAGTTCAAACCCACCAGCAAATTTTAGAAGCTCTATACAGGAGTACTATGAGTAGAAACCGAATAGATGACACGCAACAACAACAACATTAGGATGATGGGAATGTGGATAATTTAAACATGTAAAGTATGGTTTTAAAAAGTCATCAAGGTAGTTAGTTACATATAATATAAAAATAAGGTGGTTGTTAAAATTATCTTTTAAAAAACGACAGTCCCTTACTGAGGGGGCGGGGGGAGAGGATAGTGTAGGGGGCAGGCTTGCAGGGTATATCCTTTGGTTGGTTGATGATGCATGGAGGGGATTGTAACCATGGCAATGATACAATGTATGATAGAATGAATGTAAAACTAATGTTCTCCCATGTAAACTATCATATAATTTGCAATAAAACACTATAAAAAAAAACAAACAAAAAACGACAGTCCCTTGCCCACTAAGGAGTTCCGTTCCCAAAGGCAACACTTAATTCCATTCGTTTTTTCTGATATTTACTCCATGTAGTGACTGTGTATTGACCAACTGTCTGCCAGTTTGTCCTGCTATGGTGGTTTGCATGTTGGTATATGCAGGAGGAATCTATGCATATGAATTATGATGTTGGAGAAGAATATTAAAACTACTATGGGCTGCCAAAAGAACAAACAAATCTGTCTTAGAAGAAGTACAGCCAGAATGCTCCTTAGAAGTTGATGGTGAGCCTTCGTCTCTCATACTTAGTACATGTTGTCACAAGAACCAGTCCCCAGGGAAGGACATAACGCTTGGTAAAATGGAGGTTCAGCGTAAAAGAGGAAAACTCCCAAGGAAATGGTAGCAGCAATGGGCTCAAATATAATAACAATTTTAGACTGTCGAAGGACAGGGCATTCATTCTTTCATTCAGTTGTACATAGGGTTGCTATGAGTCCAAAATGACTCGATGTTACCTAACAACAACAACAACAAAATGATGTGGGAGCTATGCCACTGATATTCTGGATATGAGTAAGTTTCAGTGGAGCTTTCAGATTAAGTTGTACCAGGAAGGAAACTCCTGCCATCTACTTCTAGAAATTAGCCAATGAAAACAACATGAATCACTGTATATTGTCTGAAACTTCAACTCTTGTACTCTGGGGACCCTGATTGCTGGAGAAGGACATGTTTGGTATCGGAGGGCTGGCAAAGACATGGGGATGGCCATGGTGACTGCACTGATGGACTCAACAAACCAATGATCATACAGATGGTACAGGGACAGTCGATGATGCATTCTGTTTGTACATGGACTGCCGTGAGGAGCCAGAGCCAACTCAATGGCAACTAACAAAAAATAGTTTCTTCATCAACCCCAGTTTTAAACAAATGTGATTTGTCTGTTGCTGCCAATGAAGGTTTAGTTCTTTTAGGTAATTTTTTAAAAAAGCTTTTAAAATGTCGATTCAAAAAAATTATTTTATGCTGTGGAGTGGTGCAGTGGTGCTGTAGGATAAGCACTGGACTGCAAACCACAAGGTTGTTGGTTCGAGTCCAGCAGCCACTTAGCAGGAGAAAGATGAGGCTTTCTGCTCCTGTAAATATTTACAGCCCCACAAACCCTATGCAGGGTCGCTATGAGTCAGAACAGACTAGATGGCATTTAACAGCAGCATATGCCAGGCACTATTCTGAACATGAGGTTAGAGGGGTTTACAGGATAATGATGCTGTGGTTTGGGATGAAGGTAGGAAAAGGGAGAGGTAGCTGACTCATTACCTCAGTGAGATACTGCCCATGTATATTAAGTAACTACTAGGGAATGAGTTAAGTTTATGCAGTGTCGACAATCCCTTGGATTGCTAAATGCACCAGTTTTTTAGATTTTTATTTTCTTTGTGCATGGACGTCTCAGTCCTTATCAGTGCCCTTTTTGCCCTATGATAAAGGATCATCAAGTTGTACTTCCGGGTCAGACACTGAGGACTTTTCTGTGACCCTGGATCTATTCTTCAGGGGTCACACCTTCGTTGTTTCTTTTTTTTATTTTAAGTTTTTATTGTGAATTGAGTGATAGTTTACATGGGAGAACATCGGTTTTACATCATTGTTTCATTGCACTGATTAGTCTCCTCCGTGCATCATAATTCAAACAGTATTTGCTTCTGTTCCCTCTGTTTTTTGGGTTTCTGGGCTGGGGATGCACACCAAAACACTTAGGAATATATACTCATTTAAATGACCAAAGGGCACATTTTGCAATCCTGCCTCCTGGCTGCCAGCACTCAGACTTTCTCTCTCCATCAGTCTAGAGTCAGTCCTCAGCTGCTCTGTCTCTCCATGTCCTCATCTCTGCCTCCAACTCTGGCGTCGCTGCTTCTCTGGATAGGGTCCCATATTTCGCTCGTGCTCTTCTCCCTTGATGGTACTAGGGTCCTCCGTTCCTGGACTGTCATATTAACTGCTCTCCCATTTTTGTTACAAAACTTCTACCTTTATAGTTGTGACAGTTGCAGTTAGTCATGATAACAATTACTCACTATTGAATCATAAGAATCTTATTCCCATCTCTTTTCACCAGACCTGTCTAGACAAGTCTTTATTGTTTTTAGGTTGTTAAGTGCTGTCAAGCCGGTTCAACTCCTAAGGGCTAGTGAGTTTGAACCGCTGACCTTGTGATTTAAGTGACTTTCGGTCCAGTGCTTATCCTACAGGCCACACCTAGACTCCCCATAAATCTTTGCTGGAGAAGAAAGCCTCATCTTTCTCCCGTGGAGAGGCTGGTAGGTTAGAACTGCTGCGGTTAGCAGCCCAATGCGAAACCAGTATGCTGCCAGAGCTCCATGTTTAGGTGAACCCCACAGAAATACAGCTGACCCCATATAAAAAAATGAAGTTCTGATCCATGCTACAAGAAGGATGAATTTTGAAAACATTATGCAGAATGACTTGAATCAATCTCAATCATAAAAGGACAAATATTGTCTCACTTAAATGAAATATCGAGAATTGGCAAATGCAGAGACCAAATTTTATTAGTAGTTTACCAGAGGTGGAAGGGGGAGCATGCTGGCTCCATACCATAGCACTGAACTGCAATCCACAAAGTCCACAACTTTAGGTCACCAGCCTCTCTATGGGAGAAAAGTGAGGCTTTCTGCTTCCTCTATAATTGAAAGCCTAGGAAACCCTATACAGTCACTATAAGTCGAAACTGACTGACTGACCGACTGTACTTAACAACAGCAGCGGGGGAAGGGAAGTGCGGAGGGGCAGTCATTGCTTAGGAAACATTGAGTATCTGTTTCTATTGATGGAAAAGTTGGCACAGATGTTGTTGTTGTTAAGTGCCATCAAGTCGGCTCTTACTCATTGCGACCCTGTATAAGGTATCGGAAGAGTGGCTGGTGGATTTGAACCTCCGACCTTGCAGTACAAACCGACATTGTGGTCCAGTGCATTATCCTGCAATGCCACAACAGGACTCACAGCGACCCTGTGTATCTTTTCCAAGGAGCCACTGGTGCATTTGAGCAGCTGACCTTTTGTTTAGCTGTCCAGTGCTGATCTAAGAGTGCCATACCAGGACTCAAGATGTATATGTGTATGTAGACTCTATATATTTGGACTCCTGGTGTGGGGCTGTAGGATCAGCATTGGATTGTGGACCACAAGATTGGCAGTTCAAACCTACCAGCTGCTCCTCAGAAACCCTATACATGGTCACTATGAATCGGAATCGACTTGATGGCACTTTACAGCAACACAGACTGCACATGTGTACGTGTATGGAGTTCTGGTGTGGTGCTGTTGGATAAGCACTGGACTGCTAACCAGAAGGTTCAAACCCACCAGCTGCTCCTTGGAAACTTTATACAGGGTCACTATGAGTCAGAACTGACTCGACTGGCACTTAACAAAAACAGTATGTATATACTTACACAATTAAAAATCTTTTAAAAAGATGCAGCTGGTCCCTTGATGATGCTATAAGGGGACTTTCTATTCCATATGAAGGAGTGTCAAAAAGTTTGTGGGGAAATTCCATTTTTTTTTTTTTTTTAAGCTTTTATTGTGAATTCAGTGGAGGTTTACTGGGCAGGTCATCAGTTTTACATTCAATAAGTCATTGCACAGATTATAATTCCCTCCATGCACCATCAGCTAACAGTATTTACCTCTATTACTTTTCTTTTTTGAAATGTACACATATCACATTGAAAATATATATTTGTTTAACTGTCTAAAGGGCACATTTTTCAAACCAGGCTCCTGCCCACAGACACATTGTCTTTTTCAGTCCATGGGCTGATCGTCCTCTGCTCTTCTGTCTCTCTATGGCATCGCCTCTGCCAGTATCTCTGTTGTCGCTGCTTTTCTAGTTAGGATCCTTTGCTCCTCTCATGTTCTACCCTCTTGATGGTCCTAGGATCCCCAGTTCCTGAAATGACAGATTAACAGCCCACCTCCCTTTTAGTTACAGCTTTCCCACATTTACAGTTGTGACAATCACCATTAGTCCTGATAAAAATTACTCACAATTAAATCATAAACTCTTATCTCCATCACCACCAGACCCATCTGGACAAGAAGAAAACTATTCCATGGGGATTCTATCTTACTCCCCTCGTCTGACACTAATCAACCTCATGAAAGCTTGTAAGCCAGCCACTTTGTGCTTTATGGCCCCCCAATTTTGATAGTCAGAGTCTAAGTTATCCATCCCTATTAACCCAGTGTACTGAGGAGGTAAGCTAGATCCTTGATATGAAGAATCCTTCCCTTTCAGTTGGAAAAAAATTCCATTATTTTTTAATTCCATTTTTTTTCCCAGAGAAACTATTTGTAAGCATATTACAGGTACCAAGATTCCTCAGTAGGCACCAAATTTGCAAAGCTAGCCAGGTGCAAGTGTGGAGTGCAAAGAGAAAAATTGAGGTTAGAGGAAAAAAAACTATTCCATACAAAGGAGCTTCAAAAAGTTCATGGAAACATTTCATTATCTTTTAATTCCATTTTTCCACAAACATTTTAAAACCCCGTTAGTATTCTTGGTCAGGATTTTAATAAGAGTGCACAATTTATATTTCAAACAGGCTCTCAGTAGAGGGCAGTGGTTGAACAGGAAGCCAGAAGTCAAACCCCTGTGGTTCTCTCCAAAGTGGAAAACCAGGCTGAAATATGTCAGAAACATCATTAGGAGTAAGCAGGATTTTGTTTATTTTTTTCCTTACTTTTTTATTGTTGTTTTTCTTTCTTCATTAAATTGTCATACCTTTCTTTTCAGTAGCTCTGGCCAAAAATCTTGGACTTCACCTTGATTTCTCCCTTTCTTTTTAGCCTAGATATACAATTTACTAGCAATCTTATTGGTTCTAATTTCAAAATATGTACCCAGAATCCTATCACCTTTGTAATTAACATTTTACTAAAGAGACTAGCTAAGTCAATAAATAAGAAAATTTAAAAAAATATTAAGATTACAAAATAAGAAAAACTTGTTATTTGAAGATGGAACTCTAATAATAGAAATTCTAATAAAAGAAACTTCAATAGATGCTAATAGAATGAGTAGGAGAATTTAGGAAGGTTGTTTGTTTTTTTTAGAATTTTAATGCTTTATTTTACTATTTCCTTTATTGTATTTTTAATCGGAAAGCACAAAGTAATGTAAAATAATTTGTATCTTATTCTGCTATAAGCACATGCTGAAGTTAATGAAATATAAAATAAAGACAAACACAACTGGCAATACTACTCTTTATTATTAAATTTTCATTTTGAGAGAGAAGCATGCATTTTTATAGCATCTGTAAACAATTGTCAGTGAAATATACTATTCTGGGATTCTCCCGACATTTATTTGAATGTTAGAATATCACAACACCACCAGCATTACATAATATTTGCTGAAGGCAAGGCAGGCTAAAATAAGGGTAAAATTTATGTCTAAAAAGATTCATAGTAGCAATTTTTAAAAGATAATTTAATCAAATCAAGCCATTGCACTTGGTTATTTTATTGTTACAGCAAAACACGGCCATTAAATTAGAACACTTCTCACTTCTGATTTTAACTGTCTTAATTCTGCTCAGACATTGCAAGTCTAAATGCAAGGATAAAAAGAGCACTTTTTTCTCTCCTATAATCACAATTCAAAAGCCACTGCTCTTGAGTCGATTCCAACTCCTCATGACCCTATAGGGCAGAGTAGAACTGCTCCACAGGGTTTCTGAGGTTGTAAATCTTATTGGGAAGATTTTTTATTTAAATGTTTTATTGTGATTATGTGATAGTTTACATGGGAGAACATTAGTTTTACATTCATTCTATCGTATATCGTTTCATTACCATGGTTACCATCCCCTCCATGCATCGTCAAATGACCAAAGGGTATATACACTACAAGACTGCCCCCCACCTCCCCCAGGTCATCAGCACACAGCCCCTTTCCCTCTCTGTGTTTAAAGTCTCCAACTGCTACATCTCTCCACGTCATTGTCTCTGCCTCCATCTCAGGCATCACTGCTTCTCTGGGTAGGGTCCTGGTCTCCGCTCTTGTCCGTTGATGGTCCCAGGGACCTCCGCTCCTAGACTGAAAAGTTAATCACTCCCCTCCTTGCTATAAAACATCTACCTTTATATTTTCAACCCTCACAATCATTCCTGATAACAATTATTCACATCCCAGCATCCAGCAAAGAATTCCCCCACCCACCTTTGGTATGGGTTCTTTTTCTTAGTCTTTTACAGTAGTGGTCCTATGCAGTATTTCTCCTTTTGTGACTGACTAATTTCACTCAACATAATGTCCTCAAGGTTCATCCATGTTATGCGGTGGCTTGCAGGGAATAGGCACAGAATAGTTTGGGTGCTGGGGAGGGGACAATACACAAAAAGGGAGCGGGGAATGGAAGAACAAAGCGGATGGGAGAACAATTAGGCATGTTTGCATGGGCTAAGTGGGACAGAGTAAAGAATAATGTATGCACAACCTTGGAACAACAGGGCTCTGGTATACAGGGATTGAGACATGGTTAGAATGGGGAAAGGAGGAGAAATAATGTTAACATGCTTGGCGGCTGTATTTGGAAAGAAAAAAAAAAATCAATGACTACATAGTGTTTATTTCTATTTCCCAGTACTGATGCTGTGTGCTATTCAGTCAGTTCAACTCATAGTGAGCCTATATAGGGTTTTTGAGGCTGTAAATCTTTACTGGGGCAGAAAGTCTCATCTTTCCCCTCTGGAGCAGTTGGTAGGTTTGAACTGCTAATCTTGCAGTTAGCAGCCCAACACGGAATCCAGAACTCCATTGCTCCCAGAGCTCCCAGTAGAAAATAGAAAATAAAGATTTTAAAGATGCCATTTGCAACAACACAGAATACTATGTATCTAGGAATAAATCTAATAAAAGATGTGTAAGCCTTCTTCAAAGAAAATTATAAAACATTACTAATATCAAAGAAGACCTATTTAAAAAGAATCCTGGGGTGGTGCTGTAGGATAAGCACTGGACTGCTAACCGCAAGATTGGCGGTTCAAGCCCACCAGCTGCTCCTAGGAAAACCTATACAGAGTTGCTATGAGTCGGAATCAACTTAATGGTACAGAAAAACAACATTTAAAAGAAAAAGAAATTGAATGACACCAGTTGTATGTAATTGACTGCCAACCTAAAGACTGGTCGTTCAAATCTACCTGTGGCTTCACAGAAGAAAGACCTAGCAAAATTCTTCTGTAAAAGATTACAGTCAAGAAAACCCTATGAAGCAGTTCTACTCTGTCACACAGGAGGTTGCTACGAGTCAGGGGTCAACTTGACAGCAGCTATCAGCAACAATTTAAAAGGAGAGATGTTAAATTCACAGATTGAAAGATTCAATATGGTTAAGATGACAATTTGTTCCAAGTTGATTTATGGAATAAATGTAATCCTAATCAGAAGCCCATTTGTGTGTAACTTAACATGCTGTTTAAAAATGTATATAAAATAATAATTATTATTAGGTGCCATCCAGTTTGGTCTGACACATACAACCCTACACATACGTACAACAGACAGTAATACTTTGCAGCAACAGAAGTAACCTTTGGCATCCTCACAGATGTTGCTGTTTGAGTTCATTGTTGCAGCCACTGTGTCAGTCTATTTTACTGAGGCTCTTCCTCTTTTTTACTGACCATCTACTTTATCAAGCATGATGTTCTTCTCCAGAGACTGGAGACTCCACATAACATCCCCAAAGTACGTGAGATGACGTCTTGCCATCCTAGCTTCTAAGGAGCATTCTGGTTGTACTTCTACATGGAATTGGAAAAGACTAAAGATATCCATTTGTTGTTGTTGTTAGGTTCCATCGAGTCAGTACGGACTCATAGGGACCTTCTGCACAACGGAACAAAACACTGCCTGTGCCTAGTCCTGGGCCAACCTCATCATTTTTGCTACATTTGAGCCCATTGCTGCTGCCACTGTGCCAATTCATCTCACTGGGAATCTTCCTTTTTTTTCCCCCTAACCCTACAGTTTACCAAACATGATATCCTTCTCCAGGGACTGGTCCCTCCTGACAATATGTCCGAAGTATGAGAGATGAAGTCTGGCCATCCTGCCTTCCAGGAAGCATCTGGCTGTACTTCTCCTAAGATAGATTGTTTTTATCTCCTGGCATTACATGATACTTTTAATATTCTCCTTCAAAACCATAACTCAAATGCGTCAGTTCTTCTACAGTCTTTCTCATTCGCTGTCCATGACACCTTTGAAAAAGAAGAGCAAGGTTGGAGGACTTGCTCTCTGAGAAATGAAGACAAATCTGAAACTGTAACTTCAGATTAGGATAGAAGCAGGGATAGACAACTAGATTAGTGGAGCTACTGCAGACTCCAGGTAGATGCCCGTTTATATAAACACTCAGTATATGGTGGAAATTGCATGACATATCAGTGGGGTAAAGATGAAGGGCTAAGACATAATGAGTTAAGCACCCAGAAGAAAAGAAAGGGAGCGTAAAAATGAGCTAGAGTGAGAACAAAAGAGAGAGAGAAAAAGAAAGAAATGGGAAAACTTCCTCATTCTATTCATAAAATAAATTCTTGTTTTATTAAACACCTATTGTGAAAGGCAAAGGTATAAATAAATTTAGTCAATCATAAAATGACAACTATTGATGAGACCATTATTGTGAAAAGTCAAGAAGAGGTTTCCATACTAAAAGAAATATTCTTTTCTATATTCCCTACCAGGGGTGGGAGGGAAGGGAGACTAATTCACAGGCTAATGGGTGATGGTTCCAACTCATAGCAACTATATAGATTGTTTCTGAGGATGTAAATCTTTGTGGGAACAGAAAGCCTCATCATTCTCTCATGAACTGGCAGGTGGATTTGAACTGCTGATCTGCAATTAGCAGCCCAATGCATAACCCACTACATAACCAGGGTTCCTTGAATAAAGGTAGACATGTGTTAATGTGGAAGATGGGAAAGGCAATGTATAATACTAATAAGATAGGCTCACTTGGAAAGGCCAACCATTCAAGATCAAAGGGCAAAAGTTACCTAAGGAAAATGTTGGATGGATTGGGAAGTAGAGTGGAATGGAAAGAAGAATCACAGGGAGGAAGTGGGATAACATATTACATGGGGGATTACAATTAGTTGAAGTGTATGATATGTTAAATATAAAACTGATGATCTGTTCTGTAAACCTTCACTCAATTCACAATAAAAAGTTAAAAAATCAAATGACATATTGCACTGGGAAAATCTGCTGCAAAAGAACTCCTGATCAAAACTCTAGATGGTAATACTGTTGTTGTTAAATGCCATTGAGTTGGTTGTGATCCAGTATAGGGTTTCCAAATGACAGACAATTCAATAGGAAAATGAATAAAAGACTTGAAAATTTTACAGAAGAGATATTCGGATGACCAATAAAGATATGAAAAGATGACCAACCTTATTAATCAGGTAATTTCACATTGAAACCATAATGAAACACAATCCTGTATCCGAATAACTAAAGTTAAAACAATTGAAATGTGTGTGTTATAGTCTTAGAGTAACTGGAGTCATCAAACACTATCTGAATAGTAGTGTAAATTGTTAAAACCACTTTGGAATAAGATTGACATTATCTAGTAAAGTTGTAGATACCATATCCTTTGATTCAGTAATTCCACTCTTGTTTATATACAGGAAAAATGCACACACATGTGTCCCTGGAAGCATGTATGAGAATATTCAAAGGATATTCATAAGTTGAAAATGCAAAATAACCCAAATTTCTGTTAACCATAGAATAGATAAGTACAGGGAGGCATACTCAGACAGTTCAATATTCTAGAGGAATTAACACGACTCATCACAGCTATATGCAGTATTGAATCTTATAAGTATAATTGTGGTAAAGTGAGTTATTTAAGATGTCTCTTCTAGCCTTAGTCTGTAACTCCCACCAAACAATTCTTTTCCTCATGGGTCTGAGCAAGAGAAGGTGGTAGAAGAGCCTGATAGGATGAGATGATTCAGTTATGAATGATTGATTGCTAACAGAGTTCATTGTAGTTGTGAAAACGCTGAACTCTAATGTGATTTTTAAATGAGCCAACTCGGAAGCATGAGGGAGATCTCACTACCATCTAAGGAGAATTAGGAGTGGAGTGTGTCCACTAGACTCTGAGATCTCTGCACATTGAGCCGACTCAGCCCAGGCACAGAAAGCTGTGACACCAGAGGAGGGGCAGAGGAGCAGCAGCAGTTCCAGAGCAAGAGGCAGAACACTGGGCTTCCTAACACAGGGAGCAAGTAAAGCTGAGTGATTTGGGGCAGGATGCTTGCTTTGCAGAGTGGGGTGTTTCCAAGCACTTAACTGGGGGAGCTAGGCTTGCTGACCCATAGAGCTAGAGCTGAGTGCCTTCGGATTGAGGCTGGGAGCAGCCCTAACAGAACTTTGTAACATTGGTGGGCCAAAGAGAGGCCTGCCTGTGGGCACAGCTGAGGAGAGGCTGTTCTGACTGGAAGGACTGAACATTTTCTGCTCCTGCACTGTAACTTTGTTAACTTCCCTAATAAGGCCCTTAGCTGTGAGTAAGGTGCCTTAGTTCTTTGTGGTCATCGCAATGAATGATTAAACCCAGCTAAGTGAAGAGTGTGGTGGGAGGGATGGTTGTCATTCATGTTTTGTAGTAATGTTGAGTGAAAAAGTTCAAGATACAAAAGTACACATTATATATTTAGATTTACATGTAAACTTGAAAACCTGAAAGAAAATCAAAGAAGCAATATTAGAAAAGGCATGTTTCCTACATGGCTATGCTATTGTTGTTGTTAAGTGCTGTCGAGTTGATTCCAACTTGTAATGACCCTGTGTATACGGTTGCCGAGGAGCACTTGGTGGGTTTGAACTGCTGACTTTGTGGTTCACAGTTCAGTGCTAATCCTACAGCGCCACACCATGGGTATGTTGTTAGGTTCCAATGAGTCTGTTCAGACCCATAGTGACCCTGTATAGGGTTTCCAAGGAGCGGCTGGGGAGCATGAACTGCCAACCTTGCAGTCCAGCTCATTAACCCATAGTGCTACACCAGGACTCATAGGAGGGAATTATATAGTCTCTCTGTGTCAGGTTCATCTAGATTTACTTGTCTCTCCCATCAGTCAATGACTGATATTGCATGGTCCAACACATAAAAGGAAGACTAATGGGTTTAGGTCTGAAACTTTGCCAACAGGAGTTGGCAAACTCTTTTTATAAAGGATTGGTAGTAAATATATTGGCTTTACAGATTATGTTTGGACTCTGTTGCAACTGTTTAATGCTGCTGTTGGAGTACAAAAGCGGCAACAGATCATTGTTTTTAAAAGGAGATGCCTGAGCTGCTCAAATGCATATATGTATGTAGATAACTAGGTTGTATCTGGTAATATCTTCAAAATCTAGTTGTAGTGCAAATAGCTCCCTGAAGCTTCTGGTATGTATTTAAAACTGCTTACTGGGCATTACTGAGATATTTGTCATCTTCCTTACCTGTCATAGTAAGTGGAATCATTCCAGTTAGTCATCTAAGCTTGAGATAACTTTAAATCATGTTAGCTTCAAATCAGTTACCTAGTCCTGCTGATTCAATTTCAAATCTGACTCTCATATCCATCCCCACTGGTCTTAGTTACCTAGTGCTGCCATAACTCAACTACCTACCACCAGTGGGTAGCTTTAAAGAACAGTAATTTATTTACTCTCCTTTCAGGAGGCTAGCCATTTGAATGCAGGGTAGAACTCAAGGGGGAAGTCCCTTGTCTGTTTCAGCTTCTGGTAGCCATTGGCAATCCTTGTAGATGCATTATCTCTGTTATCTTTCTTTCTCTTCTCTGAGTGCATGTCTATGTATATATTCTGCTCACTTTACATTGATTTTTAAAATGTTTTATTATGAATTATGTTATAGTTTATATGGGAGAACATTAGCTTTACATTCATTCTACATTCATCGGTACATTGCTTTGGTTACAATCCCCTCCATGCATCATCAACCAACCAGATGGTACACCCTGTAAGCCTGCCCCTGGTCATCAGCACACAGCCCCTCTCCCTCTCTGGGTCTAATGTTCCCAGCTGCTCCATCTCTCCACGTCATCGTCTCTGCCTCCATCTCTGGCATCACTGTCTTTCTGGGTAGGGTCCCGCACTGTACTCTTCTCCCTTGATGGTCCCAGGGTCTTCTGCTCATGGCCTGCAAGATTAACCACTCCCTCCCTTTTGCTACAAAACGTCTATTTTTACATTTCCAACCCTCACAGTCCTGATAGTAATTATTCACTATTGTACCACATGAGTGCTATCCCCATCTCTTTTCATCAGCCCCTCCCAGACAGATTGGCTACTACTCAGTGGGGATTCTATCTTCCTCCTCATACTCTGGATCTAAGCTCCCTCATGAAAGCTTGTAAACCAGTCACTTCTTACCTTTATAGCCCCCACCCCCATCTTGGGTAGCCAATGTCCAAGTTGCCCATCCCTGTCTACCCTGTGTATTGAGGGGTTGGGAATGATCCTCACTGTAATGATTTTTCCCTCTTTTAAGCTACTGCATCCATAGATGTAGGTCAAGTTCATCCAATTGTATCAGATTACTTTTTTTTTTTTCTTCTTTCTTCTTCTAGTTGAGCTCTGATCATTCAGTGATTGAAGCCAGGTCAAGTGGATATTACCTGCAAGTGTGGGTGTTCTCGTGCATATGCCCTCTCTTCTTATCAGCTGGGTGCTTCATTCTCCACTCTAGTCCTCTGTTGTTATGTCACTGACTCTGGGCCCAGGTCTTGCCACACTACTGGCCAACTAGTCTCCACCTGAGTTCACAGGAGCGTACTGAAGGTGGTTGGATTTAGCTCATAGCTTCATTGCTGTTTTCCTTTACATCCACTTATCAGTGACCAACGTGGTCACCAGTTATAGCAAGTGTCTGCTCATGTATTGCCATTGAGTTTCAGTCTTGGAAGTGGATTTACCCTGAGTGGACCCAACCACTTGCCTTGATGGCTCCTGGGCAAACAACTTGCTTGTTTTTGTAGTAGTCAGTCGGACTGCCATTATTGTTTTATATTTATCCTGCTGGTCTTTCTTTCAAGAAGTATCTTCTGTTCTTCTACCCTCTCCAGGCTGGTCTGCTTGTCCTTTCCAGTGGAAATTTCCCACCCCAAAAGATTCTGGATGAAGTTCAGGATTCAACCTATGGTCTTATGTAATGCAGAGGCACTGCAGGAAACTTCCTTTACTGGGCACATTGTAGCCTTATTTTAGGTATGCCAATCAGTTATAAGCAGAAGATGGACTTACAAGCTTTCTATGGTGATATTTCTGGCTATTCCTCTGTCTCCCCCTCCAGTGTCCATCTTACAGTGGTATGCCAGGGATACCAAGATTCAAAAGACATCCAAGCATTTTAACATTATTTCCCCCCTTTTGCCCATTCCAAACGTCTCAATCCCTATATCCCAGAGCCCTGTTGTTCCAAGGTTGTGCATACATAATTATTTACTTCTGTCACACTTAGCCCATGCAATTCTGCCTAATTATTTCCCCATATGCCTTGTTCTTCCATTCCCCTCTCCCTTTTTGTGTATTGCCCCACTCCCAAGCACCCAAACTATCCTGTATCTATTCCCTACCCTGTGATCCACCTTCCCCTCCCTCCCCTCACCCCATCCCCCACATCCCTGTAACCAGCAAAGAATCCACACACACACACACACACTTTAGTACAGGTTCTTTTTCTTAGTCCTTTACAGTAGTGGTCCTATGCAGTAGTTCTCCTTTTGTGACTGACTAATTTCACTCAACATAATGTCCTCAAGGTTCATCCATGTAATGTGATTGATAGCTTACAACTTCCTTGTTTCAAGGTAGCATAATATTCCATTGTGTGTATGTACCACAGTTTGTTTATCCATTCTTCCGTTGATGGGCACCTAGGTTATCTCCATCTTTTTGCTATCATAAATAGTGCTGCTATGAACATTGGTGTGCATATATCTACTCTTGTTATGGTTCTTATTTCTTCTGGGTAAATACCAAGTAGAGGATTTACAGGATCATAAGGTATTTCTATTTCCAACCTCCTGAGGGAGTGCCATATTGCTTTCCAGAGAGGTTGGACCATTTTGCAATCCCATCAGCAATTCAGGAGCATCCCAGTCTCTCCACATCCCTGCCAGCATTTATTATCCTCTACATTTTTGATTTTTGCTGTTATTGTTGGTGTGAGATGATATCTCATTGTTGTTTTGATTTACATCTCTCTAATGGCTAGTGATTGTGAACATTTCTTCATATGTTTATTGACTTCCTAGATCTCCTCCTTGGTGAAGTGTCTGTTCATGTTCTGTGCCCATTTTTTAAATTGAGTTATTTGTCTTTTTCTTGTAGAGGTATTATAGTTTCCTATATATTTTAGAAATGAGTCCCTTGTCTGATGTGTCGTTGCAAAAGATTTTTCCCATTCTATGGGTTCCATTGTTACTCTTCTGGTGAAGTCTTTTGATACACATAAGTTTTTAAGTTTTAGTATGTCCCATTCATCTATTTTGTCTACTTTTGTTTGTGTTGTTTTCAAAATGGTTGCTACTGTTTATTGTCTGAATTAGAGCCCTCACATTTGTCCCTATTTTTCATTGATGGCCTTCATAATTCTGGGATTCACAGTTAGGTCTTTAATTCATGTTAAGTTGGTTTTTGTATAGGGAGTGAGGTAAAGGTCTTGTTTAAATCTTTTGCATATCACTTTCCAGTTCTGCCAGCACCATCTGTTGAAAAGACTGTCCCCTCCCTATGTGATATATTTAGGTACTTTGTCAAAAATCAGTTGGCTGTATGTGGATGGGTTAATTTCTGGATTCTCGATTCTGTTCCATTGATCAATGTATCTTTCATTGTACCAGTACCATGCTATTTTTAACACTGTTGTTGTTAAGTGCTGTTGAATTGATTCTGACCCATAGTGACCCAGTATAGGGTTTCCAAGGAGCAGGTAGTGAGCTTGAACCATCATCCTTGTAGTTCAAATGACTTTGCAATCTGATGCATTAACCCACAATGCCACACCAATGATGAAATATCTAGGAATAAATTTAACCAGATAAACGAAGGACCTATCAAAGAAAACTACAAAACACTACTACAAGAAACCAAGAGACCTATAAAAATGGAAGAATGTATCATGCTCCTGGATAGGAAGGCTTAACATTGTGAAAATGTCAATACTGCTCAAAGCAATTTACACATATAATGCAATTCCAATCCAGATTCCAACGACATTCTTCAAAGAGATGGAAAAAACAATTACAAACTTTATGGAAAGGAAAGAGACCCAGGATAAGCAAAGCACTGTTTAAGAAGAAGAATAAGATTGGAAACCTCTCACTCCCTGACTTCAAAATTTATTACAATGGCTACAGTGTTCCAGCACAAGGTTGAATAGAAGTGGTGACAAAGGGCATCCTGGTCTGATTCCTGTTCGCAGAGGGAAGGCTTTCATTTTCTCACCATTGAGAGTAATGTAGGCTGTTGGTTTTATATATACGCTCTTAATTATGTTGAGGAGTTTTCCTTCAATTCCTACTTTGTTGAGTGTTTTTATCAGGAATGGATGTTGGATTTTGTCAAATGCCTTTTCTGCATCAATTGATATGATC
>NW_006408633.1:6357827-6358868 GCF_000296735.1 Chrysochloris asiatica
TAAAGAATTCTATCAAATTCTCTAGGCTGAAATTGCTCAAACATACAACAAGATGTATTTATAATTTACTGGTGATTGAAACGTGAAGGTTGGAAACAAAGAAGAAGGATCCATAGTTGGAAAATGTGGTCTTGGTAATAGAAATGATGCTGGAGATCTAAGATAGAATTTTGTAAAACAAATTAATTATTCATCGGGAATATCTTTTTAAAACAACATAAACGGTGACGATACACATGGACTTAATCAGATGGAATACACAGGGATCAAATTGACTTCATCTATGGGAAGAGACAGTAGAGAAGCTCAACATCATCAGCCAAAATAAGGCCAGGGCCGACTGTGTAACTGACCATCAATTGCTCACTTGTAAGTTCAGACTGAAGCTAAAGAAAATTAAAACAAATCCATGGGAGCAAAAATATGACCTTGAGTATATCCTACCTGAATATAGAGACCATCTCTAGAACAGATGTGATACATTAGACACTAATGTCTGAAGACCAGAAGAGTTGTGGCATAACATCAAGAACATCATACAGGAGGAAGGCAAAAGGTCATTAATATGTCAGGAAAGAAGGCAAATACAAAAATGGATTCCAGAAGAGATTCTCAAACTTGCTTTTGAGCATAGAGAATTAGAGCAAATAGAAGAAATGAGTAAAAGAGCTGAAAAGAACATTTCAAAGGACAGCTCGAGAAACAAAGTCAAGTATTATATAATGAAATGTGTAAATACCTGGAGTTAGAAAGCTAAAAGGGAAGAACACACTCAGCATTTCTCAAGCTCAAAGAACTAAAGAAACAATTTAAAACTTAGGTTGCAATAATAAAGGACTCCATGAATAAATAAGGAGCTCTGGTAGCATAGTGGTTACGAATCGGGCTGCAAACTGCAAGATCAGCAGTTTGAAACTACCAGCTGTTCCATGGGAGAAAGAGAAGGCTTTCTGCTCCCGTAAAGATTTACAGCCTCAGAAACCCTGTACAGGGTTGCTATGAGTTGGTTCCAACGCCACGGCATATAACCACCACCACCAC
>NW_006408633.1:6358968-6372444 GCF_000296735.1 Chrysochloris asiatica
TTTCTTTCTGGTTGTTCTATCCAGTTTTTGAAAGTGGTGTATTAAAATTGCCAACAATTATTGTAGATTTGTCTATTTCTTTCTTCAAATCTATTAGAGTTTGCTTTATATATTTTGGAGCTCTTTCATTGGGAGCATAGATATTTATTATGTTTATGTCATCTTTTCAATTGTCCCTTTAATCATGAGATAATGTCCATTTTTATCTATTATGCTGGTTTTTACCTAAAAGTTTATTTTATCAGAGATCAGTACTGCCATTCCTGTTCATTTTTTATAGCTTGGTATATTTTTTCCATCCTTTGTACACCATCCTTGGTATATTTTTTCCATCCTTTGACTTTTAATCTGTTTTTGTCTCTGTATGTAAGATGTGTCTCTTGCAGACAGCATATTAAAGGATCTTGTTTTCTTATCCATTCTGCAACCCTCCAGGTCTACCTCTAGGTCATTTGCCTCAGACATTTTATCTTATTTCTGGACATGTGCTGATATAATCATATGCTTTTAATTCTTGGACATGTTTAGTATCTGTGGCCTTAATACTTAATTTAATGTGTGTTTTGATATTTTTTATGCTTTCTGATTGCCTCCCGGTAGATGTGATTAGGATGCGGGATTCCCTTTTCACTCTTTTTATTGCTTAACTCAGAGTAACTTTCACAGGTGTTGTCTGTCTCCTTGTTATATGGCAGTTGGTATTGCTTCTTGCCTGAATTTTGGTGTCTTACAGAGTGTGATTGTAGCTTGACTATATGGCAGCAGTTGCTTCTTTTCTTGGGTAATATAGGGAGAGAAAGAGTCATCCAAAGGTGGGAGGGGGAGCATAAAACAGCAAAACAGCAGCAGCAAAAAGACAAGGAAAACAAAAACCTACCAAAACAACAACAACAACAACAACAACAACAACAAAAACTAGATTGGTTACTGTAGTCTATAATCACAGAAAAGGGAGAGGAGTGAGAGAAGAAGAAAAATATCTGAAGCCTAATATGAGTATGACTTTAATGTCCTCTTCCAGCTTCTTGCCTTCTAAGCTGTCTAATAGATTTCAAGATGCCACTGTTGGGTGTTACACTGTACCTCAGGATGTAATTTAATTTTCAGCCTGTTTTGTTTTTAAACTCTCTTTCCCTCTCCATACCCCTTTTTCTGGCCTTTTCCCTATTATAAAACAGTTCAGGGCCTGCTCTTGGGCTGCCTATAGCTTTAAATGCTGAGAGTATCTGTGCACATGCTTGGCAGAAGAACCCACCAGTGGTGGGGGTGGGGAGTTGTCCACTCGCTTAGATACCCTCTCTAGTCACCAGAATGGAGGTGGACAAACAGTGGGGGTGTGTGTCAATGAACAGATACCTCCCCCCCCCCCAAAAAAAAAAATCAGAACAAAGCAAAAAAGACAAAGTGTATTGTCCACCTTTGTTCCAAGGTTCTTACAGCGTTATTCCGTGGTGGGTCTGCTCCCCTGCTTGGTCTTGCCGTTTGGTCTCATTGAGGTTGTTGGCTCTAGACCACTGAGCCCAGCAGATTCAAAAGTACATGATTTCTTACTTCCGCTACAAGTTCCACTAACTATAAGCATTAAAAAAATTTAAATATTCCTACCTATGTGATTCAGCGTTTTGGAGCTCTGCCCTGAACCTGCTTCACCTGGTATTCTGTGGTTTTGCTGATGGAGAACTTCACAGCACCACTGCCCTCAAGCCCCGCTCTCCAGTAATCTCACTTTACATTGATTTTTAAAATTTAATTTTACAAACTTTTTATTAAATTGAGTAGAGATTTACAGAGTAGATCATCTATTTCACATTCCACGAATCATATACTTCATTTCATATCAATGATTGTAATCTCTTCAATGTTACATCACAGCCCACTTCCTCTCTGTGATTTTTGTTTTCATTCTTCTTCTTTTCCAACCCATCTGAATTTTATCCTTGGGAAAATGCTGCCCTTTTGATCTCTAATGGTTGACCATTCCATGGTGTGTATACCTCACTAGTGTTGTACCCCCTATCTACTGCTTGGTGGAAAATTGAGTTCAGTTCCAGACTTGAATGGGTGACCAAGAGCCATAATCTTGGTGTTCCTCCAGTCTCTTTCTGACTAGTCTTTTTTATAATTTTGAATTTTGTTCCATTTTCTCTGATTCTATCCAGAACCTTCTAGTGTGATCCCTTTCAGAGCAGTTGATAGTGGTAGCCGGGCAAAATCTAGTTCTTCTGGTCTAAGGGTTGTGGAGATTGCTCCTTTAGTCCAATGGCAGTAACTTTATTTCATAGTCCAGAGTGTCAAAGTAGAGGTGGAAGGTATTATAAATTTACATGGTGTTGCTGTTAAGTGCCATCGAGTCGGTTCTGACTCATAGTGACCCTATTTCCGAGGAGCAGCTGGTGAGCTTCAACTGCTGACCTTGCAGTTCAAACTGACCTTGCAGTCCAGCTCATTAACCCGCCAGTGCCACACCAGGACTCCGTGGAGGGGAGTAATCAGAATTGGACTGCCACAAGAATAAAGAATCCAGGTGCTGTAACTTCAGCATTTGGAATATCAGGTAGTGTTTCTTGAGAGAGCAAGAAGACATCTCTGGGTTGAACAGTCTTCTAAGGAAACTGCTTCTACTTAGGATTTCTTTTTAACCAGGTTAATAATCCGTGGAAAATCTTGGAATGCCTTCGAGAAACCTGCATTCATTTAAATAGAAGCTGCTGCTAGGCTGATGGTTCTCCTGAGGGAAGCTTGAAGGTAGCATGGTGAAGGACATTTGGGCCATTAAAGACGTCAGACCAGCATCACAGGCCACCAGATGGGTCGAGCCAAATCCCTCATGAACTTTTTTTTTTCTTAACTGTAATCTTTTTATTTTTTTATTTTTAAGTTTTTATTGTGAATTGAGTGAAAGTTTACAAGGCAGATCATCAGTTTTACATTCAACAAATCATATACTTTGTTTCATTACAATGATTTCATCAATAACCGTATTTCTATTTATTGTAGCTCACTGTCTCTCTCTCTCTCTTTTTTAAAATACTCAGGTATATATAATAATTTAAACCACCATTCTGCAAACCTGTCTCCTGGCCACTATATCTCAGTCCCTCTCTTTCCATGAATCTAGAGTCCTTAGCTGCTTCCTCTCTTCATGTCCCCATATCTGCCTCCATCTCTGATATCGCTGCTTCTCTGGATAGAGTCCTGCATTCTGCTTGTGCTCTTCTCCCTTGATGGTCCTAGAGTGTTGTTTCTGGACTGTAAGATTAACTACTCCCCTGTTTTTGTTACAAAAATTCTCCCTTTACAATTGTGACAGTCACAATTTGTCATGAATAACAATTATTCACTATTGAATCATAAGAATATTATTCCTATCCTTTTCACCAGACTCATCTAGACAAGATGAAAACTATTCATTGGGGACTCTATCTTCTCCCACACACTCCTAGACTAAACTCCTCCTTGAAAACTGGTAAACCAGTCACTTCATGCCTTTATCACCTCTTAATTTTAGGTAGCCAATGTCTAAGTTGGCTGTCCCTAACAATGCTGAATACAGAGGGGATAGGATTGATACTTGATGTGAAGACTCCTTCCCTCTCTCTTGGTATTTTGAGCTACTACATCCATGAGTATAGGTCAAGTTCATCAAATTGTAGCAATTTACCCTCATTTCCTTTATCTTTTTTTTTTTTTTTGGTAATCTTCCTCTAGTCGAGTTCTGATTATCAAGCCATCAAGGTTAGGTTAAATGGGTACTATCTGCAAGTTTGCTTGTTCTTGTGCATCTCCTTCACTTCATATCAGCTGAATGCTTTACTCTCAGCTCTAGCCCTCCGTGACTATGAACTTGTCCATGGGCTCAGGTGTCCCTAGGTGTCACCACACTTTGGACCAATAAGCCCTTCCTCGTCTTTCCCTCATCGCCAGGTCAACAGGAGTCTAGATAACATGATTGAACTCAGCCCATTTCTTCATTGCTGCCCCTCATGAACTTTTAAGATCACAATTACTACTGACCAAATTATGATGTAGAAACTTGTGTTTGTGGACTAAGTTATGCCAATTGACCACGGTGTCCTCCGAAACTCTGGTTCTGAGCCCTCAGGTCCAGCAACTCATTCCCTCAAGATGTTTGTTAATGTTGAAGAAGTTTTCACATTTTAGCCCCCTGTATGCTCTAACATGGAGTCCTGGTGTGGGGCTGTAGAATAAGCACTGAATTGCTAACCATAAGATCAGCAGTTCAAACCCACCTGCTGTGCCTCAGAAATCCTATACGGGGTTGCTAAGAGTTGGAACTAACTTGTCAGCACTTAACAACAACGTGCTCTACCACATTCCTGTATATGTTTGCAGTAAAGGTAAATACCCATGCACAAATTGTTGTTGTTGTTAAGTGACATTGAGTCAGTTCCAACTCACAGCAACCCTGTATAGGGTTTCCAAGAAGTGGGTTTGTTTGAACTGCCAACCTTGTGGTTCAAATCAACATTGTGGTCCAGTGCTTTATCCTACAGCACCAATCTTTATATGTATTTGTAGGCGTACTCCTACTATCCCTCCCACATCCACTCAACCTGTTATTTATCCATGCTTCTATCCGTAGTTCACTGTTACTGCCGGGTTGTGTATGGAACAGTATTTACCTCTTTTCCCTTTAACTCTTGCTCTCCTCCCCATTGCTTCCCCTGCCTTCACTTCACCATCCTTCTGCCAACCTCCCTCTTGTATATTGCCTTCTTTGTCACCCAAATTAACACGTGTCAACCCTCTAGCCAGTGAACTGGTATTATTATATGTCTTGGTGATGATGTTCTTTCAAACAGGTCTATCCTGTCCGGGGTTTGTTTGTCTTCTCGAATGCTTATCTTCTTATTGTTTATGATGTTAGGGAAGTTTTCTTCCAATAACTGTTCAACAATTTTTGTGTGCGCTTTTTTTTTGTCTTTTCTGTTCTAGAATTCTAATCACTCATAAATTATTCCTTTTCATGCTGTCCCACACAAATCTTAGACCTTCTTTCACTTTTCCCTTCTTTTTCTGATTGTTACTGTAGCAGACTAGTACCGAGAGATTTATCTTCAAGCTCACTAATTCAGGCTTCCATTGACGCAAATATACTCCTTTGTCCTCTCAATATAGCATCCATTTCTGAAGCCTTAGTATTAATCTTCTAGATTTCTATTCGTGGGTTTTGTATTGTTGCTAATTTTTCATTGATTTCATCCATGTTTTTAAGTAGAAAGCTTTTATTATTATTTTAACGTTTTTTTTGTGTGTGTGTGAATTGGGTGAAAATTTACAGAGAAGACCATCAGTTTTACATTTAGCAATCCATACACTTTGCTTCACTACATGGTTACAACCCCCTCCATGTACCAACAGTTAACAGCATTTACCTCTATTCACTTTAACTATTGCATTCCTCCCTATGTCTCCCCCTACCTTCTTCTTTCCTGTGCCAACCTCCCTCTTGTTGTATATCGCCTGCCCTGTCACCCATGTTAACATGTGTCTACCTTCTTGGTCATGGGTAATATTCCTTCTGCCCCCATGCTCTCACTCCCATAACCATCATAGATTGTTTCATTTATCAAGAAAAAAAATTTTTTTTTAAACTTTTTACAACATTGGTCTCATACAATGCTTGTCCTTTTGTGATTGCCTCATTTCACTCAGCATAATGTCCTCCAGGTTCAACCATGTTGTGAGCTGTTTCACAGATTCATCATTATTCTTCAATATTTTATAGTATTCCACTGTGCGTATGCACCAAAGTTTGTTTAACCATTTTTCTGTTGATGGGCATTTAGGCTATCTCCATCTTTTTGATATGTCTCTTGTAGACAGCATGTTGAAGGATCCAGTTTTCTTATCCATTCTACTCTTTATGTCTCTTGACTGGTAAATTTAATCCATTTACATTCAGTATACTTATCAATAAGTGTGAATGAATTTGTTGTTATTTTTCTGTGTGTTTTTGTGGAGGTGCTGAATTCTTTGCTCCACATAATTTTATATGCTGAGTTAATTTTGTTTGTGGATTTTCTTATTATTTTCATTTTTGTTGTGTTATTTCTTACTAAATCTTTCTAATTTCCCTCCTTTTTATTTTGATGTGAAGGTGTATTATTTTCTTTGAATATATATATATATATATACATATAATTTATTTTTTCTCTGCTTAAAACAGTCTGTTTTATCTTGAAATCTATTTGACCATCTTGCCATTTGGAAGTTCTGTATCTACACAATTACTTATTTTTGCTTTGTAGTTGACTTCATTATACATTGATATCTCTGGTTTTCTATTTTCAGCCTTGTAGGTTTTGGTGTGGTGCTATAGGATATGAACCCAATCATAAGGTCAGTTTGAGCTGCAAGGGCAGCGGTTTAAACCCACTAGTTGCTCCTCGGAAACCCTATACAAGGTTGCTGTGAGCTGGAACCAATTCAACAGCACTTAACAACAACAACAACAATATATCTGGATTGAGTTCTGGGTGGTGTTGCCATGAATGGCAATCTCAGGTTGTCGTTTGCTATTGTTGGTTCTCAGTTCAAAGAACACCCTTTAGCATTTTTTGTAAAGTTGGTCTGGTCATTACAAAGTCTTCTGATTTCTGTTTATCAGGCTATATCCTAATTTCACTGTCATATTTGAAGGACAGCTTTGGTGAGTAAATGATTCTTGCTTGGCAATCTTTATTTTCCAGAGTCTTATATGTCATCCCATTGCGTTTTTGCCTGCATGGTTTCTGCTGAGAAATCAGAACTTTGTCTTATTGGTTATCCTTTGTAGATAACTTTTCATTTTTCTTGAGCTGGATTCTTTCCTTATTTTTTATTTTTGGAAGTTCGATTATGATATGTAGTGAATATTCCTGAGGGAATTAGCTGACATGTGAAAAATGAAGCATTTGAGGAGGTGCTGTTATTAGGTGTCACTGAGTAAGTTCCGACTCATAGTGACTTTATGCACAGCAGACTGAAACACTGCCTACTCTTGCACCATCCTCACAGTTGTTTCCATTTTTGAACCCCCGTCGCAATCATGATGTCAATCCATCACATCAAGAGTCTTTCTCTTTTTGGCTGACCCTCTGCTTTATCAAGCATGACGTCCTCCTTCAGGGACTAGTCCCTTCTGATGACATGTCCAAAGTACTTGAGATGAAATCTCCCTATCCTGGCTTCTAAGGAACATTCTTACTAAAGAGATTTGTTTAGAATTCTTTGTCAACACCATAATTCAAAGGCATCCTTTTTGCTTTGGTCTTCCTTGTTCATTGTCAGTTTTTACATGCATATGAGGAGATTGAACATAGAGTGGTTTGCATAAGGTACCATAGTCCTCAAAATTAACACTTCAAATAGTTCTTTTGCAACAGACTTGCCTAATAATTTTCTGGCTGCTGCTTCCATGGCTGTTGATTGTGGATGCAAGTAAAATGAAATCCTTGACAGATTCAGTATTTTCTTTGCTTGTCATGATATTGCTTACTGGTCTAGTTGTGTGGATTTTTTTTTTTTATGTTGAGGTATAATTCATACTGAAGTCTTTGATCTTCATCAGTAAGTGATTCAAGTCCTTTTTGCTTGAAGCACTTACTGATGAAGATCAAAGACTTGTGTCATCTGCATATCTCAGGTTGTTAATGAGTCTTCCTCCAATCTGTATGCCATATTCTTCTTCATATAATCCAGCTTCTCAGATTATTTGCTCAGTATTTAGTTTGAATAGTTGAGATGAAAAACTACAACCCCAACACACACTTTTTCTAATTTTAAAGCAGGAAGTATCCCTTTTCTGTTCAAGTGACCGCTTCTTGGTCTCTGTATAGTTTCTGAATGAATACAATTAAGTGTTCTGGAATTCCCATAATTTGCCAAGTTTTCCATTATTTGTTATGATCCACACAGTCAAATGTTTTTGTATAGTCAATGAAAAACAGATTAACATCTTTCTGGCATTATCTTCTTTCAGCCAGGATCCATCTGATGTTACCATCCGCTTCTGAATCCAGTTTGAATTTCTGGCATGTCCCTGTCAATGTATTGCTGCAACTGTTTTTGAATTATATTCAGCAAAATTTTACTTTCATAGAATATTAATAATATTGTTTGATAAAGATCACCTTTCTTTGGATTGGGTAGCAATATGGATCTCTTCCAGTTGGTAGGCCAGGTAGCTAGTTGTCTTTCAAATTCTTTACATAGACAAGTAGGCACCTCCAGTGGAAACATTTCAATTTGTATTCTGTCAATTCCTGGAGCCTTGTTTTTCACCTGTGTCTTCAATGCAATTTGGACTTTTTCTTCAATACCATTAGTTCTTGATCATATGCTACTTCCTGAAATTTTTTAATGTTGACCAATTTTTTTTGGTGCAATGACTCTTTGCATTCCTTCCGTCTTCTTTTGATGCTTCCTGTATCTTTCAATATTTTACCCATTCAATCCATATAATTCAGTATTGCAAATTGAGGCTTGAATGTTTTCTTTAGTTGTTTTAGCTTAAGAAATGCTGAATGTATTTTTCCCTTTTGGTTTCTAACTTCAGGTTTTGTGCATTTCATTGTAATACTTTACTTTGTGTTTTTGAACTGCCCTTTATAATCTTTTTTCAGCTTTTTAATTTCATCATTTCTTCCTTTCACTTTATTCTACATTCAAGTGTAAATTTCAGAATCTCTTTTGACATCCATTTTTATTTTTGCTTTCCTTTTTTTTTAGTCTTTTGGTTTCAGGCATGATATCTTTGGTGTCATCCCACAACTCTTATGGTTTTTGGTCACTAGGTTCAATATGTCAAATGTATTCTTGAGATAGTCTCTGAACTTAGGTAAAATATACTTAAGATCATATTTTGGTTTTAGCTTCAACTTAAACTTGCATATGAGCAGTTGATAGTCTGTTTTGCAGTTGGCCCCTGGCCTTGTTCTGACTGATGATACTGAACTTCTCTGTCACCTCTTTCCACAGATGTAGTTGATTTGATTTGATTCCAGCTAGCGAGATACACATGTATAGTCACTGTCTATGTTGTTGGCAAAAGGTATTTGCAATGAAGAAGTTAGTGTTGCAAATTCTATCCTGTGATCTCTGATGCCATTTCTACCAACAAGGCCATATTTTCTAATGCTGATCCTTCTTTTTTGTTTCCAACTTTCCTATTCCAAGCACCAGTAATTATCAATGTGTCTTGAGTGCATTTGAGGAAATAAATGTTATGAAAGAGACAACAAACTGAACAACTTATGCCAATGCCATTCACAGAATAGATCAAATAAGAATTTACAAACCATTTTAATTATATATAAAGAGATAAGGGAGTATTGGCAATATTAAAACGAACATGTTAAGAAGTAATTGAAGTTAAAAGTACAGAATTATAATAATTTTCCTGAACAAGTCAGAGGGATTGAATAGCAAACAATACAACTGAAGAATGAATGAATGACCTGTGAGATCGTAGGCCAAATAACTCTCAGAAAGTGATGCAGAAAGTGAAAGAGAAAAGATATAAGTGAGACAAACAGAAGTTTTAGCATCTGTAAAATTGTAAAGTGCCATTGAGTTGGTTTCATCTCACAGAAACCCTATATAGGATTTACAGGCTGTAAACCTTTACGGGAGCAGAAAGCCTCATCTTTCTCCTGTGGAGCAGCTTGTGGGCTTGAACCACTGACCTTGTGGTTAGCAGTCCAGTGTTTATCCTACAGAGTCAATGCACTCCTATCTGTACAATGTTGCTATTAAGTGCTGTTGAGTCTGTCCTGACTCATAGTGATCCTATATAGGGCTTCCGAGGAGTGGCTGGTGGGTTTGAATTGCCAACCTTGTATTTAGCAGCCCAGGGCTTATTCTACAATGTCAAGTAGAAAAAAAAAGAAATAAGTAGAGGTGAGCTTATCTTGAAATGATGAAGTTACCATGGCAGAATTTACCACAATGAAAGAAAAAGACGAAGCTGACCAATACAGTGCTAGAAGGGGTAAATAAAAAAATCCTATACATAGACAACAACTGTAGTGAAAATTCCCAATAGAGATACAGAGAAATTTCTAAATCCTTCCACAAAAGAAAAATAATATGACCATCAGACTTAAGGACCAACATTGGATTGATTCAGAAAAAACAGTGGAGAAACTTTTCAAGTATTGAAAAATTAAAAATTTAAAAATTAAAATAAAAAATTTGCATTAACTTAAGGTATCATTGGAGAACCTGGGTGATGCAAATGGTTAATGTAGTTGGCTGCTGGAAACAGATTCCAGTCCACCCTTGGGCACTTTGGAAGAAAGTCTCATCGATCTACTTCTGGGCAATCAGTCATTGAATACCCTATGGGACACAGTTCTACTCCGATACATGTACAGCTATCATGAGTTGGATTTGATTTGACAAAAACTTAAAAAAAAAAAAAAAAAAGTACCATTCTCCTTTGCATTACGTTTTTTGGTTGTTTTTCTTCAAACCAGTGGCACAGTGTTTAAGCACTTGGCTACCTACTAAAAGGTTTACAGTTCAAAACTACCCAGCTGCTATGAGGGAGAAAAGACTTGGTGATCTGCTTTTAGAAGACCCAATGGGGCAGTTCTACTCTGTCACATGGAGTTGCTACAAGTTAAATTCAGTTCCATGGTACCTAACAACAATTGCAACACATATCACTTATTACAGTATAACATATCATGGATTTCATAATTTATGTACTTATTGTTTATCTCGTCCAATTAGAATAAACACTGTAGGAGGACAGGGATGGTTTTATTCCCAGACATATTTCTGTTGCCTATATCAGTGACAAGCATGAAGCATGTAGGTGCTCAATTAATATCCTCGAATGAATGAATAAATCATTCAGTATCTATTCACAACATAAATAGAATAAATGTTGTTGTTATGTGCCATCAAGTTGGTTCTGACTTACAGTGACCCTGTATAGGGTTTCTGAGGAGCAGTTGGTGAGTTTGAACTGCTGACCTTGTGGTTCGCAGTTCAGTCCTGACCCTCTAGTACCACATATAAGGCAGGAAACAGAGGCAATCCCCAGGCTTTGAACATCTGACCTAGGTAGAGCTCATACTTGCCCTTTAATGTTCTATAAATTTGCCCTCACTTTGAAACGACTGAACCAACTTTTACTCGTAAAAATTCTATATCACAATCACCTTTACTTGCTTGCATGTACAGCTTTTAAATCAGTGAAAAGACTGAGTCTGTTTTGCGTTAATCCCCCAGAAAGCCCACTGCCATCAAGTCAATTCTGACTCATCGTGACCATGTTGTAGTTGTTAAGTGCTTTTCTGTCAAGTGACCATGTATAGGATTTCCGAGGCTTTACATCTTTGTGTAGCAGAAAGCCTGACCTTTCTCTCACGAAGCAGCTGGCAGGCTCAAACTGTGGATCTTGTGGTTGTAGCCCAGTGTTTATTGTATGGAGACACCGTGATCCCCGATGAGGCTGTAAATCATTACAAGAGCAGAAAGCTGCTTCTTCATTGCATGCTTGTAGTGCCCAAGTTTGAACTGCTACCTTGTGATTAGCAGACCACCGAGGCTTTTTGCACTAAAATAAGGTTAAATGAGAGTCATATGTACCTGTTTTGATTTACCTACAAATTCTTAAAAGACACAGTTAAGAATGGATCTTGCATGTAACTCAGGACTGCTGGCACTTATTGCCAAATTAATGATGCATAAATGGTTTGGACCTATTTTAATTAATTATTATCATGCTAATAATTACATGCAGCAGCCGTCTGTTCCTTATTATATATAACAAGGACTGTTATTGCAGTATTTTATTTAGGTTAATAACAAAACATGACATGAGTAATGGAAAAAACATGAGGAAATGGAACAATTAAAAGGAAGAGAGTGGGAGTTAAAGTTTCCTTCCTATATGACTTACATCATTAAAAAAATCATTTTCATTAATATGCTTCCTAATCTACTTGTCTATTCCATTCATATAACTCAGAAATTCATTTCCTAGATTAAGTCTACATTTTCCAGTTAGCACACACAAAAGTGATCTTTTGTGAGAGAAAACCTTTGGGTCATATGTGCAGTACACTGCAAATTGATTAGGTTTGATTAATCTGTCTTTCTGAGGAGCAGCTCTGTCTTTAATAAAAATCTTTACAAAGAGAAGTGAAAACATTTTTAACAACTTTTGCTCCTTGGGATCACATACCAATATTATCTTATTTTACCTGGAACCCCTTCTTTCTCTACAACAAATTGTATTTTCAGAACCAAAGCTAGTATCTGTTTGAATTTTCTCTTGACAATGTGCTTAGTTACAAAGAGATTTTGGCATAAAAGCATGACTAATTTTAGCTATTGTTCCTACTTCAGTGTTTTCCTGAATTTCTTTACATTGTTACCACACAATATACAGAAGGGGACATTTCCTGAAGTATAGAACCTAATCAACAGAAACGAATTTGTTCATTTAACAAATATTTATTCAAAGCTTTTATGTGCCAAACATATTGTGAGGAGTTGGACATTCAAAGAATGAACAAGATCCTCCCTCATGGAGCTTGCTTACAAAACCACAATTATTTTTTCTCCATTTTATCCTAAAGGAATTAGTCTCTTTTAGATGGTTGGGGTTTTTTCTTTTTTTGATACAGTGATTGGAGTGCACATAATTCATTGTAAATTCTGATCTTTTTTTTCACTTTCAAAGTATGTTATTAGTAATGATAGTTTAAAAAGTGCAGATTTTCTGCCTAGGAATAGAGATTTACTAACACAAATGCTGACGAATACCTTGAATTTTTATAAATTTCTCAAAAGACCCCATATTTCCTTATCTATTAAAAATATGTTTTGTTTTTTCCACTGAAATAACAGTTTATTTTCTTTTTACTCTAAAGATGAGAGGGTCTGAGTTTGGTGCAGTGTGGGGTAAGGTACTGGGTCATTCTGAGACTACAGGAAAATTAGTTTTTGGAGTACCCAGAGGGTTAATCACAAACTAACTACATCAGCACTCTACTCTGGATCTCAGTTTACCTATTTATAAACTACGAGGCTTGGATTAGATCAGTTAGTCTCAACCTTAATATACAAGCTTAATAACTCATATGTGCCAGCATCTAGGATTTTTGATAATGTGAAGATCCTGACTTTGTAGGTTGAGACTGGAGCCCAAGATTCTGCTTTTCTGACAAGCTCCCAGGTGATGCCATGCGGCTAGCCCATGGTTCATTCTGAGTACTGAGAGGTGAGTATGGTACTGTCTGATCAGAAAAAAAAAACACCCAAAAAGCCTGATCCAAGCCATGATATTTTCAGTAACTTCATATGCATATGAAAGTTGGACAGTGAATAAGGAAGGCCGTAGAAGAATTGATGCATTTGAGTTACGGTGTTGGAGGAGAATATTAAAAGTACCATCGACTACCAATCTGTGTTGGAAGAAGTACACCTAGAATGCTCCTTGGAAGCCAGGATGGC
>NW_006408633.1:6378998-6379974 GCF_000296735.1 Chrysochloris asiatica
CTTTCTACAAACTGATGAAACACAGGAGTTATGCACTCCACTGTGTCAAGAAATTTGGAAGACAGCTACCTGGTCAACTGATTGGAAGAGATCCATACTAAGAGGTGACTCAAAGGAATGTGGAAACCATTGAACAATATTATTGATATCACAGACAAGGAAAATTTTGCTGAAATTAATTAGGAAATGATTGCAACAGTACATTGATCAGGAAATACAAGAAATTAAAGCTGGATTAAAAAGAGGATGTAGAATGAGGGATACAATTGCTGATGTCAGATGGATCTTGGCTAAAAGCAGAGAACACCAGAAAGATGTTCACTTGTGCTTTATTGTCTATGCAGAGGCATTTGATTGTATTTGTTGTTATGTGCCATTGAGTTGGTACTGACTCATAGCGACCCTATGCATGCACAACAGAATGAAACACTGGCCGGTTGTGCACCAACCTCACAATCATTGCTACACTTGAGCCCATTGCTGCTGCCACTGTGCTAATCCATTTTGTTGTGTGTCTTTCTCTTTTTCGCTGATCCTCCACTTTACCAAGCATGTTGTCCTTCTCCAGGGACTGGTCCCTCTTGGTTTGAAGTATGAAAGACAAAGTCTCACCATCCTGGCTTCTAATGAGCATTCTGATGTTACTTCTTCCAACACAGATTGTTTTGCTCGTTTGGCAGTTCATGTTACCGTTAACATTCTCTTCAACACTATAACTCAAATGTATCAATTCTTCTGTGGTCTTCCTTATTTACTGTCTAACTTTCATACGCATATGAGACTATTGAAATACCATGCCTTGGGTCAGATTCATCTTAGTCCTCAAACTGACATGTTTACTCTTGCACACCTTGAAAGAGGTCTTGTGCATCAGATTTAACCAATGTAGTACGTTGTTTGATTTCTTGACTGCTGCTTCCATGAATGTTGATGGTTTATCTGAATATAATAAAATCTACAACAACTTCAATCTTTT
>NW_006408633.1:6381049-6387418 GCF_000296735.1 Chrysochloris asiatica
CAGAAGAACAAACAAATCTTTCATGGAAGAAGTACAGCTGGAATGTTCCTTAGAAGTCAGGAAGGCCAGACTTTGTCTTTTGGACTTTGCACATGTTGTCTGGAGGGATCAGTTCCTGGGAAGGACATCATGCTCAGAAAAGTGGAGAGTAATTAAAAAAGAGGAAGACCCCCCCAGCAAGGTGGCTTGACACAGTGGCAGTAAAAATGGGCTCAAACATGGCAACAAGTGTGAGGATGTTGCAGGACCAGGCAGTGTTTCTTTGTTTTGTGCATAGGGTTTCCATGATTTATAACTGACTTGATGACACCTAACAGGAACAAGATACATTTGCCTATTTTAGATATTTCATACAAGTAGGATCATACAGTATTTGTCCTTTCTTGTCTAACTTATTTTACTCAGAATAATGCTTTCAGAAATCACCCAAGCCATAGTTGTATCCCAGAATTTGACTTTCTTCATGTCTAAATACTATTTCATTTTATATATAGGGCACATTTTGTTTATCCATCTGTTGATAGACACTTGAGTTGTTTCTACCATTTGGCTGTTGTGAATAGTGCTGCCATGATTATTGTGTACAAGTATCTGTTTGAGTCCCTTCCAGGGTTTTCTTTTGGATATATACATGGGAGTGGAATTACTGGGAGCTTGGCACAGTGGTTAACATGCTCTCAGCTGCTAACTGAAAGGTTGGTGGTTTGAACCCACCAGCTGCTCTCCATTAGAAGGATGTTGCGGTCTGTTTCCACAATAGATTACAGACTAGAAAACTGGACAAGTGACAGTTCTATTCTATTCCATAAGGAGTTCTGGTATGGTAGATAATGCACTGGATAATGTATTGGACCTCAAGATCAGTTTGAACCACAAGGCTGGCAGTTCAAACCCACCAGCCACTCCTGGGAAACCTTACCTAGGGTTGCTATGTGTCAGAACTGACTAGACAGCACATAACAACAACAACAACATTCTGTTCTATAGAATCACTAGGAGTCAGAATCAACTCAACAGCAATAGGTTTGGTTTTATGGTAAGTCTATGTCTAAATGTTTTAAGAAACTGGAATATTATTTAGACATAAAGAAAATGAAATTCTGATGCATACTCTGGCATGATGAACACAGGAAACATTGTTTATGCCAAACTGTTCTTATAGACATAATTTTAATACTCAGATTTAGTTGTAAGAGAAGGTAGACTCAGAGTCTATTTTTAATAAGCCTTTTATATTTTTTTCTTAGTTTCTGAGTGTGCTTCAAGTGATAACTAAATTAACGTAGTTTATTTGTGTTGCCTCTTCCAATCCCTACTACAAACCAGCGAGGTAGATACTTTTATTATTCCCGACATTTCAAATGAGAAAACAAATGTGCTAGAGATTAAACTACTAAAAGGTAGGGTGTGAATTTGCATTCAATCTGTTTGACCCTAAAGTTCATTCTCTTAATTTCTACACTCCATTAAGGAGAAGCTCTCTTCATCTGTTTTAAGCTGAATTTGCTCACCAGTCAACAAAACTGTCAATGAATACTACAGGATGAAATATACAAAGTGAGAGAAAGAATGGTTCTGTTAATGAACTGACATGATAGCAGCAGCAATGGACTCAAGAGTAGTGTCAGTTGTGAGATGACTTAGGATCAGGCAGTGTGTTTTTCTATTATGCACATGGTTGCTATGAGTTGGAACCAACTAGATAGCACCTAACAGCAACATATTTCACCTAACAACATATTTCAAACAAGGCCAGAAAGAAACTTAGATAATTGTAGTCTTAGTTCTCATCTTACTAGTGACCCTCTAAGCCAAGCCACCAGAACTCTGTTGTCTAAGTCTATTAAATAGTTACATTGTTGTTAGTTGCCCTTCAGTTGTTTCTGACTCATGACTCATGGCGACCCTATGTGTACAGAGCAGAAATGCTGCATAGAGTGTTCAAGATTGTGACCTTTTGGGAGTAGATAGTCAGGTCTGTCTTCTGAGACATCTCTGGGTGGGTTTAAATCTCCAACCTGTAGGCTAGTAGTCGATCACTGTTTGCTAACAGAGTGAATAGGAAGTCTCTTCCTATTCTTAAATTTAGATGTGTAGATGAATTCGTTACATGATTTCATGACTATTCACTTTACAATATAAAGCCTTCCTACATGACCACTGTAGAAGTATGTTGTTGTTACTGTTATTAAGTGTCACCGAGTTGGTTCCACTCATATTGACCCTGTATAGGGTTTCCAAGGAGAGACTGGTGGGTTTGAACTGCCAACCTTGAGGTTAGCAGCCCAGTGCTTATCCTACAGTGCAATGCTGGGACTGTATGCTCATTATATTTATATATTTTTTCTTTCCATCTTTTTTTGATGCTTTTTGTTTTTTAAAGTTTTTATTGTGAATTGAGTGATAGTTTACAGGGGAGAACATCAGTTTTACACTCATTGTTTCATTGCAATGATTACAATCCCCTCCATGCACCATCTTTCAATAATATTTGCTTCTATTCCTTCTGTTTTTTTTAGTTTAGTTTTGTTTTTGGGGGAAGATGTACACAAAAACACTTAGGAAGACACATCATTTAAACAAGCAAAGGGCACATTCTGCAAACCTGCTTCCTGGCCGCCAGCACACAGCCTTTCTCTTTCCAAGAGTCTAGAGTCCTCAGCTGCTCCATCTCTCCATGTTGTTATCTCTGCCTCCATCTCTGGTGTCACTGCTTCTCTGGATAGGATCTACTCATTATATTTTATTACACTTGAATTTCCCAGAAGTTTTTATGTACTTTTATATTTTGAGGCATATGATGCAAAATTGTGTGTGTGGCATGTGGGGCAGAGAAACATAGAATTCAGTGTTAGAACTGAGTTCAAATCCCTTCTTTGCTACCCACTGACTCTTATCTGGGGGCAGCTAGTGGCATCTTCCTTGAAATGTTAATTATCTTAACTGAAAAGCTGGATTGATATTTTTTCCTGATAACTTGTCATGTGAATTAAATGAGATGATATATTCAAAGTCTCTAGCACATAGTCTCACACATAGTTGCAAAACTAAAACCTAAACCAAACCAACTGCTTTCAAGTCAGTTCTGACTCAAAGTGACACTGTGAATGGTTTCAAAGGTTATGAATCTTTTCAGGGGTAGAAAGCCTCATCTTTCTCTCACGGAGCAGCTGGAACTGCCACAAATATTAATTTTTTGAGTAATAAAATTGAAGCATCAGTAAGCTACATTTACACCTGCTTACTTTCTGTTTTAGGGGAAATTGACACTAAATGACAAATGAAACAGAATAGTCAGATTATTTTTCAGGCAAAGAAAGTCTGTTCCCTCAACTCCTTGGATTCCTGATTCCTTGACAAATCTGGACAAGTGCATCTAAATTGTGCAGCAAACTCCCTCAGTTCTTTGCTTTGGCAATGATAGCCAGCTTTGTTAGTAATCTTGTTGAAAAAGGACTTATGGAGACATTGCGGTATTTGGCTTCTTATCTTATCCAAGTCTCCTGGATGAAAAATTTGTCTTTCCTTCCCATATTTCAGACAAACGATTTATAAATACTTTCGCATATTATTGAAGCCAAGAGACACTACAGAAATATGACTCCGGGTTGACTTTTGTAAGTCTTGATTTGGATGCCTAAGGACCACAGGTGGAAAAAATATGTTGTTTTAAAGTGTCAACATTTTCTGATATAGTAGAGATTCTTTTTGTTTGTTTCTTTTTTGTTATGTCCTCTCTTTTTTTTTTTCTCTCCTTCCTTTTCCTTTCTCTCTCTCCTCTTATCTCTCCTTCTCCTTTTCTTCTTTTTCACTTGTTCCTGCTCTTTCTCCTCTTTCCTCTGTGACTGCATCTCAGAGCATGCAAATTGTAATATTTTTCATCAGGTTCTTGAAAAAATAGCCCAAATGATTTTTCTATGTCAAATTCCCTCTTTTGTTGCTAGTCAGTAAAAAACCACCTAGGCCAAAAGGCCACAGTTCACTTTACACATAAAGAGGGAAACAATTATTTAAATTCCCCAAACACTAAGGAATAATCTGCTGCTGACATGAAGGAGATCTAGGGAAAAATATTCACGGAGAGAACATGATCTCAGAAAATCCTCCAAGGAGTCAGGAGGAGCCCAAACAAATATGGTGTCTAAAAATTTCTCTGCGTTATGTGTTTGGAAAAGGAGTGGAGAGTTGGAGAAAAAAGGAAAACTTTATCAAGGAGAAAGGTAGACAATTGCCTGACATTAGCCATATCATGAAATGGATAAGGGATATTTAAGCATGATGGTTTTGGATTATATACAAGGCTGACTTGAGATAGAATTGTCCCCACAAAGAAGCTGATATTCTCTGTCCTTTCTATAGCATGGCTACAAAGCAGATTGGGTTGGATGGAAAACGGGTAATAGGAATGGGGAACCAAGAAATGGTTGTTTTCCTCCTTCTCCCCAGATCATTTGCTTATATTATTGGTTGATCAGTGGTAAAGCACAGAGGTGCGGTAGAAGAGTACAGATTCTGCAACCACACAGAACCGAGTTTGTAAATGGTCTTGACAAGCCACTTAGCTTCTCTGAGCCTTAATTTCCTCCTCTGGAAATGTAATCTGCCCTGATTACCTAACAAAGTTGTAATGAAAATCACAGTCGAATCCTGGTGTGGCGCTGTAGGAGAAGCACTCGACCTCAAGGTTTGTTTGTACCAATAGATTGGTGGTTCAAACTTACCAGCTACTCCTTGAAAACCCTATATAGTGCCTCTAGGAGTCTCAACTGACTCAACAGCACTTAATACCAGTATCACCAATGTCCAGGACAGTGCTTTGTAAACTATTGTTGTTGTTAAGTGTCATCAAGACAGCTATGACTAATAGGGTAGTGTAGTGGTTACGAATCAGGCTGTGAACCGCAAAGTCAGCAGTTCAAAACTACCAGCTGTTCCACGGGAGAAAGATGAGGCTTTCTGCTCCCATAAAGATTTACAGCCTCAGAAACCCTGTAAAGGGTCGCTATGAGTTGGAACTGACTCCACAGCATATAACAACAACATAGGGTTTCCAAGGAGCAGATGGCGGATTTGAACCACCAACCCTTGTGGTTAGCAATCCAGTGGGCTGCAAATGTGAACATGAACAGATTTGATGAACCTTTGGTCTATGGATTTCTGCAGAGTTTGGAATCGAGTCGGTGGAAGTGGATTTGAGTAAGTGCAGAGAAGGATCCCTGACAGCATAGTAGCTATGTGCTCAGCTGCTGGCAGAAAGGTTGGCAGTTTGGGCCCACCAGCTCCTCCCTAGAGGAAGATGTGGCAGTCTGCTTTGATAAAGATTTACAGCTTGGAAACCCTATGGGGCAGTCCTACTCTGTCCTATAGCGTTGTTGTGAGTCAGAAGTGAGGTAACTGCAGTGGGTTTTTAAAGTTCAGATTAACTGATGAAATCTCCTTCCCTTCTCTTCATCAAGTAACAGATGGGGGGACTTAGTCAGCCACACCATCAGATGGACTTAATTTAATTCCAGTATGAAGAGTCAAGACAGAACTGTGCCCCCAGAGTCTCTGCTTCCAGCACACAGTATCCCTGATGACAGCCTTTATTTCCTTGCTCCTTACTATGTGCCAGATTGCTAGGCTAGACAATTTACCTGTGTTTTTCTATGACTTCTTTTGTTTTTGGACAAAAAGCTGAGAAACCCCAAATTAAGACACTTGCTCACATTCACCAAGCTGTTAAATTGTAGGGCCAGGACTTAAGCTAAAGTCCTTGTTGTTGTAGTTGTTAAGTGCCGTCGAGTCGATTCCAACCCATAGCGACCGTGTATAGAGTTTCCAAGGAGCAGTTGGTGACCTTGAACCACCGACCTTGCAGTTCAAATGACTTTGCAGTCTGATGCATTAGCCCACAGTGTCACACCAGAGCTCCTTATTGTTGTTGTTGTTAAGTGCCGTCAAGTCAGTTCCGACCCATAGCGACCCTGTATAGGGTTTCCAAGGAGCAACTGGGTGAACTTGAACCCCAACCTTGTAGTTCAAACGGCTTTGCAGTCTGGTGCATTAATCCACAGCACCACACCAGAGCTCTTTGTTGTTGTTGTTGTTGTCAGGTGCCATTGAGTCAGAACCGACTCATAGCAACCCCATGCACAGCAGAACGAAACAATGTCTGATCCTGGGCCAACCTCACTACCGCTGCCACACTTGAGTCCATCAATGTTTTTGGTTAATTTGTTTGCATGTAGTGCCAACCCTGAAAAAATAAGAAACAAGCTTAAACAGTTTTTGGTTTTGGATCACCAGATTCAATTCCTATTTTCTACTTTGTTAATTTTGCTACAATTTTTTTTTTACAGATGATGAAACCGAATCAAAAAGAGATTT
>NW_006408633.1:6387518-6388354 GCF_000296735.1 Chrysochloris asiatica
AACAACAACAACAACATATTGTAAAAAAAATTATTTTAACGTGTTACCAATGTAAACATTGCAAACAGCTTATATTCTTTTTTCCGTATCAAGTGCTTTATTCTGGTATGTATTTTACACTTACAGAACGTCTCAGTTTGGATTAGTCACATTTCAAATGCTCAGTAGTCATGTATCATTTAAGTCAGCTCAGGGTTGGATCAACTATGACACCTCATTTCAGTGGAGGAACCAACTCGATGGCACTTAACAATTGGCTCAGGCCTCCAGATGGCGCTAATGTTCTTTCTTCATTCCTGAAAATGCATTTTATTAGGATGAGTAAGACTGGGTGAGAATTGAAAAGTTTCCTTCTGCTATTCATTTATTTACTCACTGCATCATTCTGCCGTTCATTCAATAATTTGTTCCTATTCTATTCTCTGTAATCTTATCTAGTAGACTAAAGTCTAATAAACTTATTAAATGGGCCAAAATAAATTACAAAAACAATACTTAGTCATTGCTATTCACTCTTATATAAGACTGATCTTTGATTATTTGAAGTTTTTAGACACAACCTGGTACCAGTAAATGTGGAAACAGGAAAATTACTGACTAGTATGAGTCAGAACCAACTCAACAGTAATAACAATGACTATGTTGTAGTTAGCAGTTGTTGTTGTTAAATGCTGCCAAGTCTGTTCCGACTCATACAACCCTTTATAGGAATTCCAAGGAGTGTCTGGTGGGTTTGAACTGCCAATTTTTCAATTTTCCTACAGTATGTTGTCTTTAAGTGCGATTGAGTTGGTTCCAACACATAGCGACCCTCTATAGCGTTTTGTTGTTGTTGT
>NW_006408633.1:6388454-6389724 GCF_000296735.1 Chrysochloris asiatica
GATCCTGGGCCAACCTCACTACCGCTGCCACACTTGAGTCCATCAATGATGCCACCTGGCCAGAGCTCTTTAGGGAGTGCTTTTTTCTTCCCTTAGGATGTGGGGACCAGGAAGGTGCTATTTACTTATAACCTTCCCTCCTTACAACCCTCCACTTCTTCCTTCCCCTTCCATCCACCCTTTCCTCCACTTCCCTTCTCGCTCCTCACCCACCTTCTGTTTCTTCTTGGTGGCATGAAGCTTTCTCAATGAAGGAATCAGGGAAATTTTGAAGGGAATTGCAAAACAGGTGAGCAAGATTTGAAACTCTTTGCTAAAAGTAGCTTTTAGCAAAGATGTTACTTTGTTGACTAAGGTGCTCTTGATCTAAGCCAGGATCTTTTCAGTCATCTCATATTTGTGAGGAAGCTGGCCAAACAAAAAGTAAGATAGAAGAATCACTGAATTCAGAATGTGGTGTTGGTGAAGAATATTAAATATAATGTGGAATACAAAATGAATGAGCAAATCACACTTAGAATAAATACGACCAAATGATTGGTATACTCCTATCTACTGTTGTTGTTAGGTGCCAGCAAATCGGTATCGACTCATAGCGACCTTATGCACAGCAGAATGAAACACTGCCCAATCCTGGGCCAACCTCACTACTGTTGCCACGCTTGAGTCCATCGATGCTGCCACTTTGCCAATCCATCTTGTTGGGGGTCTTCCTCTTTTACTCTGACCTTCCACCTTACCAAACATTGATATCCTTCTCCAGCGACTGTTATAGCCACTGTATTTTACAGGCATTCCAATCTAGGCATAAATTCATCACCATATCAGATAGTTTTTATGTATAATTTTCTGAAGTAGGTTACTAAGCTTTTTAAAAAATCATTTGTCTTAGTCTAGAACACCTTCACCCTGAAACCTGTCTATCACGGGTCACTCTACAAGTATTTGAAAAACTTATGTCATTTCTTCTAGTACCACAGCAATGTACAAGCCACTGTAGTATACAAAGTATACAAACTGTTTATATTATTCTTGCAATCATTAACCTTGCATTCTTGTTGTTAGGTGCCATCAAGTTGGTACTGAATCATAGCAAGCCTACGCACAGCAGAATGAAACACTGCCCGGTCCTGGGCCAACCTCACAATTCTTGCCACGCTTGAGCCCATTGATGCTGCCACTTGACCAATCCATCTCGTTGAGGGTCTTCCTCTTTTCTCTGATCCTCCACCTTACCAAACATGATATCGTTCTCCATTGACTGGTCCCT
>NW_006408633.1:6389824-6390308 GCF_000296735.1 Chrysochloris asiatica
TTGCAGTCCAGTGCATTATCCCACTGCAGGTTAAAAAATAACTTTGTGATAGGGTAGTTTTATGGAAAGGCAAAAAATATTTTTGTCTTTAGATTGTATCTACTACCAATGACAGGTATTTTGCATTGATTGTTTATGTGTTGAATGATCTGAAGGGGAAGTGATCAGTGGAAAAAATTAACTTCAACTTCAGCTTTCGAATTTTATACATTATTGATTGCTGCCAGCTACGACTCACGGCGACCTTATGTATAATAGGCTTGGCTTTGCACCTTCTTCATGTTCATTTAATCTTTGAGTCAATTCTTGCAGCTATTGTGTAGAAGCTTCCAAGTTAGTGGACTCATCGCCTAGTACTATCTCAATCAATATTCTGCTGCAATCAGAAAGTTTTCATTGGCTAATTTTCCAAAGTAGATCATCAGGTCTTTTTCTTTCTACCCTGTCTAAGGTTGAAAACTCCACTGACATCTGTCTCCCATAG
>NW_006408633.1:6390781-6392106 GCF_000296735.1 Chrysochloris asiatica
ACCATAACTCAAAAGCATCAATTCTTCTATGGTCTTCCTTATTCACTGTCCAGCTTTCACATGCATATGAGGTTATTGAAAATACCATGGTTTGGGACAGGCGCACCTTAGTCCTCAAGCTGACATCTTTGCTCTTCAACACTTTCAAAAGGTCTTGTGCAGCAGATTCGCCTAAAGCAATACGTCGTTTGATTGCTTGACTGCTGCTTCCATGAGTGTTGATAGTTGATCCAAGAAGAATGAAGTCCTGCTGCATTTTATGTGACTAAATTATATATACATATATTTTATGTGTGTGTGTATACGAGTAAGCTAGACTTAGAAACTGCCCTGTAAGTTGCCTGTACCAATTTATATCCCTGCCAGCACTGTAAAAGAAAACCCATTCCCTCAAATCTTCATGAACATTTAATATTTTCAAACATTAAAAATTCTGCCATTCTGATGGGATGGGAGAAAAATGTTATTTTATTGTTTTAATTGTCATTCTAATTTTTTCTCTTTTGGTGGAAATAGCCTCCTTAAGGATCTCCTATGTCTTCACCATACAGTAGGGACTTCCTATCCCAGCTCGATTCCATCCACACCCCTAGGGAACATCTGGAGTAATGCCAGAACACTGGTGGTATCTACAGTTCTACCTCTTCCCAAGTTGGATATTCTTGTAACATCCCTAACCATGACTCTAGACATTTATGGGAGGAGACCATAAGGAACCTCAGTATCATCAGCCTAAACAAGACCACTACCACTCATGTGACAATTTGTCATACTATGGTGGTTTGTGTGTTGCTATGTGTCTGGAAGCTATGCCATGGGTATTTAAAAAACCAGCAGGGTCACCCAGGGTGGACAGGTTTTAGCTGAGCTTCCAGATGAAGACACACTATGAAGAAGGAGAGACAGACTACTTCCAAACATGTAGTCACTGAAAATCTCATGAATAGCAGTGGAACACTGTGAGCACAAGAATTTTGAATATTAAAACATGTTGAAGAGTGCTAGAATATTGTCAGATATAGTGCCAGAAGATGAGCCCCTTAGGCACTCGAAATATGACTGGAGAAGAGCTGCCTCCTCAAGTAGATTTGACCGTGATGACACAAATGGAATAAAGCCTTCAGGACTTTCATTACCAATGTGGCACAACTCAAAATGAAGAAAAACAGCTGTAAACATCCATTAATAATCATAACATGGAATGTATGAAGTATGAATCTAGGAATATTGGAATTTGTCAAAAATGAATTGTGACTGTCACAGTTGTAAAGGTAGAAGTTTTGTAACAAAAATGGGGAAGTAGTTAATCTTATAGTCCAGAAACA
>NW_006408633.1:6392313-6400634 GCF_000296735.1 Chrysochloris asiatica
CAAGGTGTATGATTTGTTGAATGTAAAACTGATGATCTGCCATGCCTTATAAACATTCACTCAATCCATAGTAAAAACCTTACTTAAAAAAAGAAAAAGAAGAAAAAAAAGGTATTTGCAATGAACAAATCACTGGTCTTGCAAAATTCTAAAAAAAAAAAAAATCGATATCTAAGGCATTAGTGAACTGAAATGGACTGATAATGGCCATTTTGAATTTGACAATCACATTGTCTACTATGCTGGGAATGACAAATTGAAGAGGAATGATGTTGCATTCATTATCAAAAAGAACATATCAAGATAGGTCTTGAAGTCCAATGATGTCTGTGATAGGATAATATGCATACACCTACAAGGAAGATGATTTGCTGTGATTCTGAAAGTTATGCCACTGGTATTTTAAATACCAGCAGGGTCACAGGTATTCAGGTATCAGATGAGCTTTCAGATGAAGACAAACTAGGAAGAAAGAGTGATGAACTACTTCCGAATATTTAGTCACTGAAAACTTTATGAATAGCAGAGAAACACTGTCAAATATAGTGCCAGAAAATGAACCCCTCATGTTGGAAGGCACTCAAAATGCAACTGGGGAAGAGCTGCCTCCTCAAAGTAGAGTTGACTGTGATAATGCAAATGGAGTAAAGCCCACAGGACCTTCATTTGCTGATGGGGCACAACTCAAGATGAAGAGAAACAGCTGTAAACATCCATTGAAATTCAGAACATAGAATGTACGAAGTATGAATCTGTGAAAATTGGAAGTAGTCAAAAATGAAATGGAACGCGTCAACATCGATATCTTAGGCATTAGTGAGCTGAAGTGGACTGGTATTGGCCATTTTGAATCTGACAACCACATGGTTTACTATGCCGGGAATGACAAATTGAAAAGGAATGGTGTTGCATTCATCATCAAAAAGAACATATCCAGAACAGTCATGAGGTACAATGCTGTCTGTGATAGGATAATATTCATGCACCTACAGGGAAGCCCAGTTAATACCACTATTATTCAAATTTACGCACCAAACACTAAAGCCAGTGAGGATAAAACAGAAGAATTCTACCAACATCTTCAATCTGAAATCGATCAAACATGCAATCAAGATGCATTGATCATTACTGGTGATTGGAATGCAAAGGTTGGAAGCAAAGAGGAAGGATCACTAATTTGAAAACATGTCCTTGGTGATAGAAATGATGCTGGAAAAGCATGATAGAATTCTGCAAAACCCATGATTTGTTCATTTCAAATACCTTCTTTAGACAGCATAAGAGACAACTATACACATGGACCTCACAAGAAGGAATGCACAGAAATCAAATTGACTACATCTGCAGAAAGAGACAATGGGAAAGCTCCATATCATCAGTGAAAACAAGGCCAGGTGCAGACTGTGGAACAGACCATCAATTACTCATATGCTAATTCAAACAGAAGATGAAGAAAATGAAAACAAGTCCATGAAAGCCAAACTATGGTTTTGAATATATCCCACCTGAATTTAGAGATCATCTGAAAAACAGATTTGATACATTAAACACTAAAGACAGAAGATCAGAAATGTTGTGGGATGACAACAAGAACATCATACAGGAAGAAAGCAAAAAGTCATTGAGAAGACAAGAAAGAAGGAAAAGGTCAAAATGGATGTCAGAAGAGACACCAAAATTTGCTCTCCAGTGTAGAGATGCTAAAGCAAATGGAAGAAATGAGGAGGTGCAAGAGCTGAACAGAAAATTTCAAAGATCAGCTCAAGAAGATAAACCCAAATGTTACAACAAAATGCAAAGATCTGGAATCAAAAAACCAAAAAGGAAGAACATGCTCAGCATTTCTCAAGCTGCTGGAACTGAAAAAGAAAGTTCAAGCCTCAACTTTTGTTATTGAAAGATTCACTGGGCAAATTATTAAATGATGCAGAAAGCATCAAGAGAAGATGGAAGGAATACATAGAGTCACTGTACCAAAAGGAAATGGTTAATGTTCAACCATTTCAAAAAGTAGCATATGCGTAACCACTACGCTACCAGAGAGGTAGTAACTCTAAATACCAACAGAGAGGGAAGAAGTCTTCATATCAAGTACCAATGCTATCCCTTCTGTACACAGGTAGATACGAATGGGCAACTTAGACATTGGCTACCTAAAATGAGGGAGCAATAAAAGCACGAAGTGACTGGCTTACAAGGTTTCAATAGGGAGTTTAGTTTAAGAGTGGGTTGGGGGGAAGGAAGAGTCCCCACTAAATAGTTTTCATCTTGTACTAGCTGGTCTGGTGAAAAAAATTGGAATAAGATTCGTATGATTCAATAGTGAATAATTGTTATCATGACTAATTGTGACTGTCGCAATTGTAAAGGTAGAAATTTTTTATCAAAAACAAGGGAGTGGTTAATCTTACAGTCCAGAAACAGAGGACCCTAGGATCATCAAGGGAGAAGAGCACAAGCAGAAGGCAGGACCTTATCCAGAGAAGCAGCGATGCCAGAGACGGAGGCAGAGATGGGGACATGGAGAGAGGGAGCAGCTGAGGACTCTAGATTCACGGGAAGAGATGGCATAAGAGCTGATGGCCAGGAGGCAGACTTGCAGAATGTGCCTTTTGGAGATGTAAATTATTAAATATGCCTGAGTGTTTTGTTTTGTTTTGTTTTAAAGCTAAAGTGAATATAGAGAAATACTGTTAACTGATGGTACACGGAGGTGATTATAATCATTGTAATGAAACAAGGTATATGATTTGTTGAATGTAAAACTGATGATCTGCCCTGTAAACTTTCATTCAATCCTCAATTAAAACGTTTAAAAAAAAAAAAGATTAAATTCTGACTTCTTAGCAGAAACCATGCAGGCAAGAAGGCAATGGGAATATAAAATTCTGAGAAGAAAACAACTGCCAACCAAGAATCGTATATCCAGCTTAATTGTCCTTCAAATATAACAGTGAAATTAGAACATTTCCAGAAAAACAAAAATTAAAGGAATTTGTAAAAGCCAAGACAAGTTTAAAGAAAGTAAGGGGAGTCCTTTGGACTGAGAACCAACAACAGCAGACAACATCTGTAGATTGACATGCATGGTAGCGTCACCCATAATTCCATCCAACTATATAGGTATCTATGGTAAAACACAACTACAAGACTGGAAATGGGGAATAAGAAATATTAATTTATAATGAAAATAACTACAGAGCAAAAAGAGGAGAGAGTATAGTTCCAGAATACTAAGTAGTGAGGAAATTAAGTAGATATCAACAAAAAACCGGCTGTTTTAAATTGGGGAAGAAGTTAATAAATCACATGGTAACCTCAAATAAATGTAATACACTTTCATATTAAACGAAGGAAAGAAAAACCATGAAAATTTTGTAAACATTAAAATTATGAAGAAATTGACAAGAAAAAGCACACGTAAGAAAATCAATTTGGCACAGGAAAAAAATGTTGAACAATGAAACCGCAACACCACAAAAACACATGCAGTAAAATGACTGAACACAATTCATACTTATTCAAAATTATGCTGAATGCCAATGGATTAAATACACCTATCAAGAGATGAAGAGTAGCAGAATGGATAAGAAAATAGGATCCTTCAAAATACTGTCTATAAGAAACACAACTTACACTCAAAGACAAACATAGATTAAAAATTAAATGATGCAAAAATATTATCAAGCTAATGGCAATAAAAAAACCATCAGGGGTGGCAATACTAAACTCTCCTAAAATAGAATTTAAGGCAAAAACTAGCAAAAGTGACAAGGAAGGACACTATCTCATGATTAAAGTGTCAGTCAAACAAATGGACATAACTATAATAAATACCTATGCTCCCAGTAAAAGAGCCTCAAAATACATAAATCAAAAACTGTAATAATATTGAAGAAACAGATTACTCTGCAGTGCTAGTAGATTTTAATATACCACTGTCAAAGACGTACAAAACAATCAGGAAGAACTGATACAAAACAGAGGAACTAAACAACACAATCAATCAACTTGACCTCATAGGTTTATACAGAGCACTCAACCCAATAACAGCAGGATACACATTTTTCCAGTGCACATGGAACATTCTCCAAAATAGACCATATGTTAGACCACAAAGCAAGGCTCAGTAAATTAAAAAACCATCAAAATTCTATGAACTCTCTTCTCAGATCACAATGTTATTAAATTAGAAATCAACAATAGGAAGATCAAGGAACCAAAATCAAATACATGGAAACTAAATAACATCCTGCTTAAATGCTACTGGTTAATAGAACAAATGAAAAATGAGATAAAAATATTCTTGAAACAAGTGAGAGTGAACACACAACATACCAAAACCTTAGGGACACAGTAAAAGTTGTGCTTAGAGAGCAATTTATAGCAATGAAAGAACACATCCAAAAAGAAGAAAGAACCAAAATGAACACATTAACATAACACAACCAACAATGAGAAAAAGACCAGAAAAGTAAGCCTACAGTAACCAGAAGAAAATAAAAAATAAAGATTAGAGCAGAAGTAAGTGAATTAGAAAACAGAAAAAAAAAAAAAAAGAAAGAAAGAAAGAAAGAAAGAATTAACAAGACAAGAAGCTGGTTCTTTGAAAGGATGAGTAAAATTGATTGGTTTGTTCTTTTGGCAGCCCATGGTACTTTTAATATTCTCCTCCAACACCAAAATTCAGATGCATTAATTCTTCTACGGTCTTCCTTATTCACGATCCAACTTTCATGTGCATATGAGGTTATTGAAAATACCATGGCTTGGGTCAGGTGCACCTTAGTCTTCAGACTGACATCTTTGCTCTTGAACACTTTGGAGGAATACTCATTAATAACCTATGCTATGCAGATGACACAATCTTGCTTGTTGGAAGTGAAGATGACTTAAAATACTGATGAAGATCAGAGACTACTATCTTCAGTATGCATTGGACCTCAATGCAAAGAAAAAGATCCTCATAACTGGACCAATAAATAATATGATAAATGGAGAGAAGATTGAAGTTGTCAAAAACTTTATTTTGCTTGGATCCATGGAAGCAGCAGTCAATAAATCAAATAGTGTATTGCAGTAGGCAAATCTGCTGCACAAGCCTCTTTAAAGTATTAAATAGCAAAGATAACAGTTTGAAGACAAAGGTGAGCCTCATTATGTATGTGAAAGTTGAACAATGAATAAGGAAGATCATAGAAGACTCAATGCATTTGAATTACGGGGTAGGAGAAGAATGTTAAAAGCATCATAGACTGCCAGAAGAACCAACAAATCTGTCTTAGAGGAAGTGCAGCCATAATGTTCCTGAGAACTGAGGATGGTGAGACTTTGTTTTTCAAACTTTAGACACGTGATCAGGAGAGATCAGTCCCTGGAGAAGGACACCATACTTGGTAAAGTGGAGGGTCAGTGAAACAGAGGAAGACCTCCCTAGGAAATGGATTGGCACAGTGGCAGCAGCAATAGGCTCAAATGTAGCACCAATTGTGAGGATGGCTTAGGACTGGACAGTGTTTATTCTACTGTGCATAGTGTTGCTATGAGCTGGAACCAACTGAATTGGCATCTAACAGCAAAAACAAATCTTGAAATTACAAATGTCTACTAGACCCACTTGGTGTGGTGCTGTGGGTTAATGCGCCAGAACTTCAAAGTTGATGGTTCAAGCTCAATAGCATCTCTTTGGAAACCCTATACAAGGTCTCTATGGGTCGGAACCGACTCAACAGCACTTAACAACAACAACTATACCCACTTCTTAATTACTTACAGATGTCATTTTCACTTATTCTTCGTATTATCTTGTTTATGACTTTTGTCATTGTTAAGAACTATTGAGTTGGTTCTGGTTCATAGCAACCCTGTATTGGTGTTCAAGGCTGTAAATCCTATAAGAGCAAAAAGCTTCATTTTCAAATCACTGAGCTGTTGGTTTGCAGTCCAGTGTTTATCCACTTTGCTCCCTGTTCCTATACTACTTACTTGAAATATATCTTTACTCTTGGCTTATTGTTTGAACCTGGAAGGAGATGACTCCATGGCACATAACAACAACATACATATATACACACACATATACATATGTGTGTATATAAGTGTGTGTGTGTGTATATATATATAAATATATATATATACTGCTATGTGCAATCAAGTTAATTCTGACTCATAGCTTCCCTGTATAGGGTTGAACAGTGAGTAAGTAGAGTGGACAACATGAAGAGGAATAATGTATGAATTATTGGCATTCTGGAAAAGGAAGAATCACACAAGTCCACAAAGGATATAGTTGAAGAGCTTTTGGAAGAAAATTTCCCTAATATCCTGAAAAGTGAAAAGATAAGCATTCAAAAAGCTCAACGAACCCCAGGAAGGATAGAGCCTAAAAGAAAATCACCAAGGCATGTAATAATCAAGCTCTCCAAAATCAAAGATAAAGATAGAATCCTGTAAGCAGCTAGGGAAAAGAGAAATGTAACATACAAAGGCAAACAAATCAGATTAAGCTTGGATCTCTCAACAGAAACCATGTAGGCAAGAAGGCAATGAGGAGACATATATAAAACCCTGAAAGAAAATAAACTGCCAACCAAGAATCTTCTACCCAGGAAAGCTGTCAATCAAATACGAAGCTGTAATCAAAACATTCCAGGATAAACAGAAGCTAAGGGATTTTGCCAAAGCCAGCTGTGCTCTGAAAAGCATCCTAAAGGGAGTTCTGTGGACTGAGAACCTACAAGAACAGACAACAACCAGAGAATGATGTACGTAGCAGCTTGACCCTGAACTCAATCGACAAATGGAAGAGTCAAGAACAGAATAAAATGATAAGAACGGAGGATCTTGGAGGTCAGTCTATGATCAAAACAATTATAATGTGAACGAAGGTAAACACAGAGGAGCAGAGATCCAGGTGGTGGGAAGGTCAGGCAGATTACTGGATAAAATAGTCTATCTTAAATGGAGGGATGAGTTAATGGAATATAAGGCAACTACATTGGTGAAGTTGGGGTGGGGAGTTTAGTTTGGGTGTTGGGGAGGGCAATCCCAGATGGGGAAAGAGGTGGAAGAACAAGATAGATAGGGGAACACTGAAACAAGTTTGCATGGCCTAAGTGGGACAGAGGTAAATAGTGATGCATGCTCAATCTTGGAACAACATGGCTCTGTGATACAGGGATCTAGGCATAGTTTGAAGAGGGTAAATAATACTAAAATGCTTGACTGTCTTATGAATATTAGTTTCCCTTGCCTATTATTGTAAAATAGACACTTGAGTGGGATAGAAAGGAATGTTGGTAAATACGATTACAGAAAACTTGTAAGCCCCTCTTCAGCCTATAATTGATTGGAATACCTAAAAGGGGTTCTAGAACTTGCCCAGTGAAATAGACCTCTTACAAAGCCTTTGCAGAGCATAGGACCTTAGGTGGAATCCTGAGTCCCATCCAGAACCTTATGAGATGGGACATTTCCACTAGCCAGGACAAGCAGACCAGCCTGGAATAGCTAGAGCAACAGAAGATACATCTTCAAAAAAGGTCATCAGGAAAAAAACCCAAACAAAATGTCAGCCTGACTTGGCTACTACAATAATAAGCAAGCTGTTCATCAGGAAGCCATCAAGGCAAGCAATCAAGTTCCTTCAGGACAAACTCCCCTCTAAGACTGAAACACAAAGCGAACACATGAGCAGGCATGTAAGTTTGCTGGTGACCACACTGGTCTACTTACTGGTGAGTGGAAGAGGGGGAAAGGCAGCAGTGAAGAAATGGGCTGAGTTCAATTAAGTCCATTGACTCCCGTTGACCTGGAGATGAGAGAGAGAAGAGAAAGGGCTGGTTGATCCAAAGTGTGGTGAGACCTGGGGACACTTGAGCCCATGGACAAGTACATAGCCACAGAGGGCTAGAGCTGAGAGTGAAGCATGCAGCTGATATAAAGTGAGGGGAGATGCACAAGAATATCCACACTTGCAGACAGTACCCATTTGACTTAGCCTTGATGGCTTGATAATCAGAATTAGACTAGAAGATTACAAAAAGAAAAAAAATTTTTTTTTGATAAAGGAAACAAGGCTAAATTGCTACGATTTGATGAACCTGACCTATACTCATGGAGGTTTGTTGTTGTTGTTGTTAGGTGCCATCAAGTTGGCACTGACTCATAGTCACCCTATGCACAGCAGAACAAAACAATGTCCAATCCTGCGCCAACCTCACTACTATTGCCACACTTGAGTCCATCGGTGCTGCCACCTGGCCAATCCATCTCATTGGGGGTCTTCCTCTTTTTCTCTGACCCTCCATTTTACCAAGCAC
>NW_006408633.1:6402032-6403233 GCF_000296735.1 Chrysochloris asiatica
TGTTCTTCCTTTTTGGTTTTCTGATTCCAAATCTTTGCACATTTTATTATAATATTTGTCTTTATCTTCTCGAGCTAATCTTTGAAATTTTCTGTTCAGCTCTTGGACCTCCGTGTTTCTTCCATTTGCTTTAGCATCTCTATGCTGGAGAACAAGTTTCAATTTATTCTGACATCTATTTTGACCTTTTCCTTCTTTCTTGTCTTCTTAATGATGTTTTGCTCTCTTCACATATGATGTTCTTGATGTCATCCCACAACTCTTTTGGTCTTCGGTCTTTAGTGTTTAATGTATCAAATCTGTTCTTCAGATGATCTCTAAATTCAGGTGGGATATAACTCATGGAGGTAGTAACTCTAAATACCCACAGAGAGGGAAGGAGTCTTCAACATCAAGTATCAATGCTATCCCCTCTATACACAGTGATGATAGGGACAGGCCACTTAGACATTGGTTACCTAAAATGAGAGGGTGGTAAAGGCACGAAGTGACTGGCTTACAAGCATTCAAGAGGGAGTTTAGTTTAAGAGTATGAGTTGAGGGGGTGGGAAGAAAGAGTCCACACCGAGTAGTTTTCAACTTGTCTAGCTAGTCTGGTGAAAAGAGATGGGGATAAGATTCGTATGATTCAGTAGTGAATAATTGTTATCATGACTAATTGCTACTGTCACAATTGTAAAGGTAGGAGTTTTGTAACAAAAACAGGGGAGTGGTTTATCTTACAGTCCAGAAACAGAGGACCCTAGGATCATCAAGGGAGAAGAGTACAAGCAGAATGCAAGACCTTATCCAGAGAAACAGTGACTCCAGAGTTGGAGGAGGCAGTGATGGGGTCATGGAGTCGGGGAGCGGCTGAGGACTCTAGATTCATGGGAAGAGATGGACTAAGAGCTGGTGGCCAGACATGGGGGAAGGATCGGAGCGGCCACAGGCACCTGGCAGAACCGAGGAGATAAAGGTGTGGACATTCTTTTCTTTTGGTATCTGTTCATTGGTCCCTTGCTGTCTGCACACCTCCATTCTGGTGACTATAGGTGCCTGAGCTAGTGGGCACCCCAGGCTCACCCTCGGAGGGTTCTACTATGCATGCACACAGATCTCCTTGAAATTTAAAGAGACAGTTTCCAATTAAAACCAAACGGCCACAGCTGGCCCTGAACTGTTTCCAACTAGAAAAAAGGCCTGAACAGGGATTGTGGAG